>NW_028318266.1:2915000-3215000 GCF_062004578.1 Staurois parvus
AAAGAGAGGACAAAAGAGACCAAAAAGGGCCCGGTGTAGTGTTGTGATTTTCAATATCATGACGGTTTGATTGTGGTAATCATTGCATAAAATAAATGGCTGTTTGCAAACAACCTTCATTTTGGAAGATTGTGAATGATTTGTGCTTGACTCTGATTGAATGTTTGCCCAAAAAATTAAAATCTGAATTAGTGGCATAATTCTGCTGCAATTGTGTATTGATTATTCCTGTTTGGTTATTTAACTAAATAAAAAAAATAATATTCTCATTATAATTATTGTGATCATTATTATTATTATTACTATTATTATTATTATTATTATTAATCTGACCTCTCTATCCTGTTTACAGATACCATTAAATGTGAAAGTAAAAGAAAATCCCAGATTTTGGGTTGTCCCCAAAAAAGTAATAGAGTATACATCTTCCAATAGGGACACAAAAAAATATGGGCAATAGGGCAAAAAAAAAAAAAAGAGCAGTTTCTACCTTTTTGGATCAGTTCTCTCAACAGTAATGCATAGAAACCTAAATATAGAAATCATTGGGGTTGATTTACTTAAATAATAACTAAATTACTTTTTTAACTTTTGAACAGAGTGGAGATGGATTAGAACATCTGTCAGGTAGTTATTGCTGTCTGTGTCCCCATTTGGGAAATTCACCCTCTCTATTTGTCCTGTTTACCATTATCATCAAATGTGAAAGTAAAAAAAAAATACCAAATTTTGGATTGTCCCCTGAAAAGTAATAGAGGAGACATCTTGCAATGGAGACACCAATGGCAAAAGAAAAAAATAGCAGTTTCTACCTTTTTGGATCAGTTCTCTCAACAGTAATGCATAGAAATCTAAATATAGAAATCATTGGGGTTGATTTACCTAAAGAAAAACTAAATAATTTTCGCCTTGTTCACAACCGTATGAACTGCTACCTCACCAACAACCTTCTTGATCCCCGACAGTCTGGCTTCCGCCCACAACATTCCACAGATACTGCCCTAGTAAAACTCACTAATGACCTACTAACTGCTAAAACCAATGGCCATTACTCCATACTCATACTCCTTGCCCTTTCCGCTGCCTTTGACACAGTCGACCACCCGCTCCTCCTCAGTAAACTCCACTCCATCAGCCTCCGTGACTCTGCTCTCTCCTGGTTCTCCTCCTACCTTTCTTAGTGCACTTTCAGTGTCACATACAACTTCTCCTCCTCCGCTCCACTTCCTCTTTCTGTTGGGGTACCCCAAGGTTCTGTCCTTGGGCCCCTCCTTTTCTCTCTCTATACCTCTATACCTCCTCCCTGGGCCAACTGATAACCTTGCATGGCTTCCAATACCACCTCTATGCTGATGACACCCAGATCTATCTCTCCGCTCCCCAGCTCCCCAGCTCACCCCCTCAATCTCCTCACGTATCACAAATCTACTAAGCGACATATCAGCATGGATGTCACATCACTACCTTACACTCGATCTTTCAAAAACTGAGCTTGTAATATTTCCATCTCCCTGATCCCCCACTCATGACTTTACCATTAATATCAATAGCACAACCATTGGTCCTTCCCCTCATGCCAGGGTGCTAGGCGTAATCCTAGACTCTGACCTCTCCTTTGAGCCCCACATCCACTCACTGGCTAAATCCTGCCACCTCAACCTCCGGAACATTTCCAATATCCGCCCCTTCCTGACCAATGACACCACAAAACAACTTATCCATGCCTTGGTTAAATCCTGCCTTGATTACAGCAACTCCCTCCTCACATGTCTACCGTTACACAGGCTATCCCCCCTTCAGTCTATTAGGAATGCTGCTGCTAGACCCATACACCTTACAAGCGACTGCTGCCCCTCTCTGCCAATCCCTCCACTGGCCTCCACTAATCCAACGTATAAAATTAAAAATACTAACCACAGCTTACAAAACCATCCACAACACTGCCCCCAGCTACATCACCAACCTCATCCACAGATACCGCCCAAATCGCTCACTCCGCTCCTCCCATGATATCCTCCTCTACCATCCTCTGGAACTCCCTACCACAGCATGTCTGGTCAGCCCCCACCCTGTCTGCCTTTAGGAGATCTTTGAAAACTCACTTCTTCAGGGAAGCCTACCCCACCTCCACCTAAGAACTGTACTTGAACCACCTCCACCAGATCATCCCCTGCAGCTATCACCTTCTGTATCACCTCCCCCTTCCTTTAGACTGTAAGCTCCATGAGTGGGCCCTCCTATTCCTTCTGTACTGAAATGTATTGTAATTGTACTATCTCCCTTATATTGTAAAGCGCTGCACAAACTGTTGGCACTATATAAATCCTGTGTAATAATAATATTAATAATAAATAACTTTTTTTTTTAACTTTTGAATAGAGTGGAGATGGATTAGAACATCTCAGGTATTTATTGCTGTCTGTGCCCCCGTTTTGGAGATTTTACCTCTCTATTTGTCCTATTTACCATTATCATTAAATGTAAAAGTAAAAGAAAATCCCAAATTTTTGATTGTCTCCAGAAAAGTAATAGAGGAGACATCTTACAATGGGGACACAGATGGCAAAAAAAAATGAGCAATTTCTACCTTTTTGGAACAGTTCTCTCAACAGTAATGCATAGAAACCTAAATATAGAAATAGTTGGGGTTGATTTACTTAAAGAATAACTGTCACAGACTGCCAGTGACCTAGACATGTCCCACATGGTCTTCAAAACTCTTGCACAGGAAGCAGCCCTTCTCTCACTGTTCCTGTCCATGCTGCTGGAATCATCTTGCTCCCAGAAAGATGCAGTGTAACGGAAGCGTAGGCAGGACAGAGCACACGGAGAAGATGGAGAACACACAAAACTTTATTGAAGCAACAAAAGGACAGACACTCAATGTGGAAATGGAAGGGAGGGTGATGTGTGCGCAAACCAGGGACGATTCCAGGCACGGGGGGTCTTCAGAGACAGCTTGTAGACCCCCCGTGCCTGGAATCATCCCTGGTTTGCGCACACATCACCCTCCCTGCCATTTCCACATTGAGTGTCTGTCCTTTTGTTGCTTCAATAATGTTTTGTGTGTTCCCCATCTTCTCCGTGTGCTCTGTCCTGCCTATGCTTCCGTTACAATAACAAAATAACTTTTTTTAACTTTTGGATAGAGTGAAGATGGATTAGAACATCTGTCAGGTAGTTATTGCTGTCTGTGCCCCCCATTTGGGAGGTTGACCCTCTCTATTTGTCCTGTTTACCATTATCATCAAATGTGAAAGTAAAAGAAAATCCCAAATTTTGGATTGTCCCCAGAAAAGTAATAGAGACATCTTCCAATGGGGACACAGATGGCAAAAAAAAAATTGAGCAGTTTCTATCTTTTTTGGATCAGTTCTCTCAACAGTAATGCATAGAAACCTAAATATAAAAACCAAGTAATAGAGGAGAAAATAACTTTTTTTAAACTTTTGGAGTGGAGATGGATTAGGATTATGTATCACGAGTTGTAGATATAGTCATTGTTAGCAAAGGTTCCCTGAGACCGGAAAGTTATTTCAAGGGTCCCTCTTGACGGATGTGACGTCACAACGTTTGGCGATCTGTCGGCGTCCGTGGATCCCGGAGGAGGCTGTGTGATTTTAGTGCTGTGATCAAGGTTTATGCTAGTTTCGGTTTAGACACAATTCATTGTAAGTGCAATGATATTTTTTAAATAAATTCTTTGTTATATGTTGCTGCACTATGAGTCTCTTGCTTCCTGAGTACTATTTGAATTATATGAAGAAGGGGTGCCATACTGAATTGTTCCATATATGCTGAGAGTCATCTGCAGACCATTGCTCCCAGAGCACAAGTGCTTTTGCTGGTTTATAATTTGACCAGCACATTGCTCTGGTGAGTTTATTCAATCTATTCAGTGGTGGATTTGTGCACAGTGATTTTGTGTTTTTTTCAAAAGAAGAAATTTGGATTAGAAGATCTTGATTATTGATAAAGATACAAAAAAAAAAAATTTTTTTTGGTGTTGGACACTTGCACATTTAATTTGGACACTATTAAAAATTGATTTATATTAAGATTTATGTATTCACACTATAAGTAATAAGTTTTATAAGTTGTGTGGGATTACTAGCGCAAACCTGTTTTTTTCATTTAAGGGTCCCTCTAAGTTGAAAAAGTTGAGGAAGGCTGCTTGAAAGTGTAACTAAAGGCAAACCTTTCTTTTTCATTTTGAATAGAGCAATGAAAGGTTTTTTTGTTCTATTGGGAAGATTTACCTTCATGATAATGGTAAAAAGGACAAATAGGATGCATTTCCTTAATGGGGACACAGACAGCAATAACAACCTAATAGGTGTTCTAATTCCTCTCCACACAATCCAAAACTATCCTTTAGGTATATTTTAAATAAATACAAAATATCTTTCTAAATGTCAAATTTTGAAAGAGAACAAAAATATCACACAAATATCCTTCTTCCACCTTCCACCAATAAAAAAAGACGTCAAAGAAACCTATTTATATACTTTCATTACATTTCAATATTTCACACTTAGAAAGATATTTTGTATTTTCTTAAATTAACTTCATTGTTATGTGTGTCCTGTGAAAACAGCTTCCCTTTAACTGGTATTCTAGTCACCTTTTTACTTTTGTATGAATACATCTGCTGCAGGGAGCGCACTGACTTAGTGAGTTGGCGTACTTAAACCATTTTACCTCTTTATTAGCAATAAAAACTGACAGGGGTTCTAATCCTTCCCCACTGTATCCATCCCACTATTTATCGCATGAGATAAAATGCTGCATGATTTCACCCCAAATTTTAAAGAGGAAAATACCACTTTGTAAATGGAGCCCATTACCAGAATACTGGAGGGAAATTTGCACCCAGAAGCTACAACTGGGACACACATTCCTACATGGCAATGAAACAAAACAAGTTTAGTTTCGGCACAAAAAAGTGAAGGCTATAAAGTGGCTATCACAATCTCTTGGGCCAATGACATCAATGAGTCACTTTTTGGAGATCCCAAACACGTAGTTCATACTAGACAACCAAAGAATTTATAGGGCCTGGTGGCTCTTTGTCCAAAAAGAATGGGCAGCTTTACCACATGAGAAAATAAAGGGTCTCATTCACAATTATCACAAGAGACTGCAAAAAGTAATTGATGCTACATGATATTAAGACGTGATCCAGTGTAAACAATTGAACAGGAGCAATTTATTATTTTTGTATTTACAATGATTTTCTCAATTGTTGTGCTATGTGGTGATGCCTAATGTTAAACATTGAACGAAAATAGTCTAGACTGAAATAATTTATAAAAAATGTGTAGGGCCTGATACAGCTGTATCTTGACAGATTAAGATGAACCATTTACACCTCTCTCTGCCAACGAAAACCCTAAACCTAGTTTCTGACAGAAGCCATTTAACCAACATTTGTTTTATTGGATGGTGGGAAGATGTTCACTAAACGATTGATTCCCATCCAGTTAGCGTACAGATAGGATTTATCATCTGGATATCAACACTGGAAAGCCAAATTGCTTGCAGACAAGTCAGTTCCCGAACAAGGTGGTCCTTTAGTACCCAAGAATAAACAGCCAATGTGGGTTCCCATGAGCCGTGAACTATTTCTGCAGCATAGATTGCAAGTCCCACATTTTATGAGCCCTTCTCCTGCTGGATCGTGGCAGCTGCCTCTACTGCCTACCCATTGGCCTTGCCCTGAGTTACATTGCACATTTTGAATCCAGTATTATTTCTACACTTTAAAGCAGTAAATCTTTTACATTTTGAGGAAAAACAGGTGTTTGTTTTGTAAATTTCTTTAAAAGAGTAGACTGGTTACTGATATTTGGCTAATTGGTTGGTCTAAAGCTGTGCAGAGTTACCTACCTTTTTGAGTAACGCATATCACTCATGAACATCTGCAGTCTACAGATATGAATTATCTAAGGTCATTTTATAGTTTCCTACATCAATTATTAAGTCCTTTGGGTTTTCTATCATCGTTCCTTCTGTATAATAGTATCTACTGAGCCTTTGTTGATACAGCCGTGTATTTACCACTAATGAGCCATTGTAAAAAGAAGTCCCTGGAGTAACTACTGATTCCTTCTTATTATATTATTATTATATTATATATTATTTATTAATTAAGACTAGCAAAACAGAAAACTCCATAATACACATAGAAATAGAAAATCTATGGGTCCCAGTCTAGTTTTTTGGCAAAGATTGGGGCTCACACATTCTGATTGTAACAATTCTAACCGAGTCCTACTAGTGTTTATTATACATTGGGGCTGATTTACTTTGCACTGGAGAGTGCAAAATCAGATTCACTTCTGCATAGAAACCAATCAGCTTCCAGGTTTTATTACCAAAGCTTAACAAGCTGAGGTTAGAGCAGTGCCTTTTTACAGACAAGGCACCCTTTAAAATTTTGGATAATGTCAAGGCACCCTTTAAAATTATGGACAGTATTGAGGCACCCCATTCTAAAATGTAAAAGCCATTCTAATAATTTATAAAACGCAGCAATATCCACACATGTAGGACAACCAACATTAGAGGTAATTTATTCTTCCAAAGCAAATATACTTTTGCACACTGGTACTGACTAGTATTCCATTGTTTCTTTTTTCCCTCAGTTTTTCTCCATCACTAAGCTAATGTGACCCCAGCAACGATGGAGAGGGGCAGAGGAGGATCAAAAAAGGATGCTGTGCATCCTCCTTATCAACTGATGATGTCATTAGTTGTCAGGACTCTGTTGGCTAGAAGGTCGTAATGGCGCACAATGAAAGCCTGTTGCTTTGTGTAACCAAAATGTAGGCTTGATCCACCTGCTGGCTTGTGTACAGGTTTTGGGCAATTTTTTGACATTTTGCCAAGGCACCCCTGAAGAAACCTCAAGGCACCCCAGGGTGCTTGGGCACCCTGGTTGAAAAATGCTGGGTTAGAGGCTGACTGGTTTCTATATAGAAGTGAGCCTGATTTTGCACTCTCCAGCTTTAGTAAATAAACCCTGTTGTGTAATATTTTCCATACTGGACCACTCCACATTGGTGCATGAAGTAGTTTCAAGAGAAGGGGGCTAGTCTGGGGCAATGGGAACATTTGCCTCTTGGGCCAGTATTAATAATTTAACCCCAGCCTGCAATGCTGGCAGAGAAAGCTACTTGATTGTCAGTTTATTGTTTACAAGACAGACTGCTCTTGTTCACATCTGAGCAGAAGATTCTGTATTTATTCAGTGACAGAGATAGCTGCTGCACAGAACACAGAGCAGCTGATGTTCAGTCACTCTCCATCCACCAGAGGGCGAGGTGAGGACATGCACTGTTAGAGACCTATGAGAGTAAACATGGAAGATTGTGGGGAGTGTAGTTCTCTAAAAGACGTAGTCATTACCACAGGCTTGCTATAAACTGCAATTGCCAGTAGAAAAAAATGAAAGAGGAGGGGTTGAAATAGTTTTCTCCTGACAGAGGAAGAAGTCTCTCTTTCCTTGGGGAGACGAGGACTGGGACAAACTGCAACCCACCTGAGAGCTGTGAAGCTGGTGAGCGGGTGATTCCTATCTAAGAGCAGTGGAGGCAAACCAGATGCTATTCTGGAGCCTTGGAGGATGTAAACGTGTAATTTAAAGAACCTTGGAACCTTTCAATGGAGTATTTTGAGCCACCTTGAAAAGACCCTTTCTCACTAAATGATACATGTATTTTAGCTATTTTCATTGATACATATCTCACAGGCCACTGCCAAGCTCTCCAAGGCCTTTTTGACAATCCCTTTCCCCCTTACCTGTTAGCCCAGGGCCATTACTGATTTCTATGTGTCAGCTCTTATTGACTTCAATGGAGCTCGGATTTGGGATCTAAACTTCCCAAAATCCATACCAGACCCTTATCCAAGCATGCAGCCCGGCAAGTCAGGAAGGGGAGAATAAGTGAGCACCTCCCTCTCCTAAACCATACCAGACCACATGCCCTCAACATGGGGGGTGCTTTGGGGCAGGGGGGCTACAACTGTGGCCAGTGGTTGCGGGGGTCTGTGGGTGGGATGCTTATCGAAATCTGGAAGCCCCTTTTAAAAAGGGGGGACCCCAGATCCAACTTCCCTGTGTGAATGAGTATGGGGTACATGGTACCTCTACCCATTCACATAAAAAAAATTGTAGTGGAAACATGATAGGAGACAGTCTTTGACAAGTCCTTTACTAAAAACAAAAATTTTAAAAATATCATCGAAGTAGATCCAATGTCAATCACAATGCCCTCCGCCACCACCTAAAAAAAAATACTCCGCTGTTGACGCTGTCTCCTGCCATCTGTCAGCTGCACCAGGATGACAGTTCTTAAATAATGTGATGATGTCACAAGGATGTGGGGTCACCCCATCCCCTTGTGACATCATCATGCTCTGTGATTGGCCAAAGCTTTGGCCAATCACAAAGCACTGTCAGGGTGCAATGCATTTTAGGGTGTGGCGGGCAAACAGCCCACCGAACACTCTTACCATTCATGTGTTCACCAAACACACGAACGGCCGTGTAACAGTGTATACCCAGAGATGGACGCGGTTCAACCATTTTGGCTTCAACCTCCATCTTGACAAAGGGGTTAACCATCCTGACAAACATATTTCCCCCTCATTCCCCCCCTTCCCTCTCTGTTCAGCCACAGTGACATCTGATTGTGGGTCACTGGAAGGCTAGAGCCAGCAGGGAGCCCAGAGCTATAAAACACCTCTCTGAGCTGGGGCCTAGCTGTCCAAAGAACCTGTGCAATTTAACACCTCGTATAAGACAAGGCAAGCTTTCCCTGGAGTTCAAAGAACTTTCCCAGGAAACACGACCAGATAACCTTTGTTAAAATCCATTTTTCCCCTATGCCTCATATCTTGGAATATGAGAGACTTACACAAAAACTGGACATATCGTCAGATTGGCCACGAGAAGGCGAACAGTTTGGTAGGTCACTCGCATTCTCTCGAATACATAGAAAAGCCAAAAAATAGATCTTGTGAACCGTTCAGTGTATAATTTCATAATTCATATCTAATCAATCCTCAGACGTGTCTGCCTAATAATCTACCCACGGGTGGAATGTCACTTGTGCAGATGGAAAGTTATGGGCCAAAATATGAGTTATGGGAGATTTTGGCTCTAGTTGAGGTATCCGCTCATACCTACATGTTCTAAACGGGGTATTGGTTCTTGACTTCAGAGACACCCCCTGCTGGGGAACTACAAATTAGGCTGTCAGGCCTAAGAAGAGTGAGTTGAAGACGTCTCCCATTTTAACATCAGTACCACCTGAGAAGACCCGTGCCCTTTCGCTCTGAAACTTGAATCTGCTAACCCAGGACTTTGGCAAGTACCTTAACCCTTTCACCTCTCTCTGATATCTCTTTTGCTGTGCTGTTAGTGTCTGTATATTTATATATATATCTTAGTTACATCTTTTTCTGTAAATATTTTTATTGCACCCGTTTGACCTTTTAGTAATAAATCTTTCCTTCTGAAGGTGTTGAACTGTTTCTATAGCTCTGTATTGCAATTTACGAATTCCTGCCTCTAAAGAGAACGCTGCTGTGTTTGTTTAACCCTCTGTATAACCGTGTAATACAGACGATTACCTCAACCATTATAGTGTTATTGCGGATATCACCGAGTTTCCTCTTTCTCTGTACAAAAAGGAGGTGGTGGCATTGTGAAGGGTTAATTGCGTAATTAACCTGACCCAGTAACAATCGCTCAGGCTGCCGGTACATCGATTGTGGTCCAATTAGCTGGAAAATTGTTGTGCAGGGTGCAGCTGGGTGTGGCATTGTTACGCACGTGACATTGCCGTTTTAGATCGGTTGGGGGGACGCCTACCCTGTGCAAAGGTATTCCTAGATTGGGGTGCGGGAAGGGGGGTGAAGGAGGTGGGGGTCTCGGAGGAAATTCCCACACCTGTTTTATTGGGTGCTGACCTAGGCACTCTTGTTTCCTATTATGACCCTGTCGAGAATACCTGGAAGGTTCCCTGGAACTCTCTGGACATGCCAAGGTACTGTGTGCAGATATTGGGATAATGTCTGGGCAACCTGTGGATGGACATGACATCGCAGTTTTAGATCGGCTAGTCCTCCAGGTCACATGTTTGGTGAGAAGGTCTGGGGTCTGACACCACGATCGTGACAGGCCGGTGTTCTAGTTCAACTACAGCCTATCAGTATTTAACTGAATTCCTTTTTTATCTGTTTAATTTACCTTTAAATGTGTTTTGTCATGTATTTCCAATAAATGTTAAAAATATCTGCCGATCTGAGAGAAATCCAATGAGCTTGTAACTTCCTGACTACACTTCCTAAGCTGACTACACAGCGCCTCTCGTTGCATTGAAATCCCAAGTGGTCCTATCAGTCCGGTCCAAGCTACTGCTCCAAAACATCTCCATTTATGTTATGAAGATGAGGAGAAGCAGAAATGTTTTGCAGTTCATTTTCACACACTTCATTGCACACTTAAAGTGGAAGGAAAGCCTAAATGCTTTGAATGGGCCACTGCAGTCCTAACCAATCATTAAACATCCTGATATGCCCCAAAAGCAGAGTTGCTCCCCATCATGTGACCACAATCCCAGTTCACTTATACACAGAGTGGCCGGCGGACGTGTGCATTATCTTCTAGCCTTGTTACTCATGAGAAGGCATGTAAGAGGAAGGGAGGATGACAGGCGGGACTGAGTGGGGTAGAGTGCAAGGTGGATGGCTGGCTGAGAGATCTCGGAGTGACAACTGCACCAGAACATGGACATTCATATGTCACAAGTAGAGGAAATGGGAGGGGGGACTGTGTGTGGCAGATCAGAGCTGGCTGGCATAACCAGGACCGACAATGACAAAGTGTGCAGGAACATTCGGCTGCACACATCAAATGTTGTCGGTACAAGAAAGGAGGGGTTCTGAATGGCTTGATTAGATAGTTGTTTCTAATCAAACATTCAGAAAACTAAAAAGTGGATAGTACAGATGTGGATGTCAGAAAGCATAGAAATGTGTGGGAGATTTTCATTCTTGATTGAAATTCCACTTTCATTTCAAAAAGCGAAAACACGGCTCCTTCATGGAAACAGCACAGCAATTGAGTGTTGTCACCCTAGGACCAGGTGAAAATGAAGAAAACATTTTTTTAAAAATAAAACTTAATGCAGCCATCATAACAAAGGACCAATAAGCTCCCATGCTATCCATTTTTGTTCTTGGATTTTGATGCGCTTAAAAAAATATTTATTGGGTTTCATTGAGAGTGGAAAGCCCAGAGCTCTGAAATGGAATGTGGGGTGCCCCAGTACATTTTAAGGGTAAAATAGAGTCCAGCTTGAGAAGTGAATGTCAGTGTTCCATCGACAGAAGATTTGTTATTTCATCTCTCTCATCCTACTTTGAAAATACACCCATCTCTATCTAAATACACACATCTCTATCTAAATACACCCATCTCTATCTAAATACACACATCTCTATCTAAATACACACATCTCTATCTAAATACACACATCTCTATCTACAATACACACATCTCTATCTACAATACACACATCTCTATCTAAATGGTCTTACTGCTATCTTCCTCCACTTCTTATGAAGAGCTTGTTTTATCTCCTGGTTCCTCAGGCTATATATGAGAGGATTCATCAATGGGGTCACTACAATGTACAACAGACAACTGTACTTGTTCACGTTAGGTGACATCTCAGTAGACGGAGTCACGTAAATAGTAATTAAGGACCCATAATATGCACCCACAGAGATCAGGTGGGCACTACATGTTGAAAAGGATTTCTTTCTGGCAGTAGAAGATGAAATCTTGAAAATTACAATAAAAATGTAGATGTATGTCCCGATGATAAAGGTAAGAGTACAGAATAAGAAAAGGGCAGAGTATGTGAAGTCTAGCCATTGTACGATAGATGTGTCTGATGTGGACAATTGCACAACTGGACCAAAATCACAAAACAAGTAATCAATGTCACTGGGGCCACAAAACTGAAACTGACTTATCCAAATAAATTCAGTTGAACATATGCTGCAAGTTAATACCCAACAACCATAACCCAACAAGAAGCAGATCCTGCGGTCCATAATTAAAATATAATGTAAAGGGTTACAAATAGCTACATATCGATCATAAGACATTACAGCAAGAATAAAACATTGCACAGATACAAAGATATAATAGAAATACATTTGTGTGATACAGCCAGCAACAGACATTTTCCCCTTTGTCCTTATTATTATCTCTGCAATCATTGGTATAACACAAGTGGCTAGGAGGGAATCAGCGAAAGCAAGGTGCTGGAGAAAGATGAACATTGGAATTTTGAGCTTTTTATTGGTTGACACTAGAAGGATAATTAAAAAGTTTCCGGTCACTATTGCAATGTAAAATAAAAGTAGGACCATGAAGATTAGAGGTTTGAAGTTGCCTAGACCTTGTACTCCAAGAAGCTGGAACTCTGAGACTTTTGTTTGATTGTCTTGACACATCTTAAAAGCCAGGAGGTTGACCTGTCAGATAGGAGAGTGAAATATTTGATCATACAGAGAGTATAAAGAGAGAATGTCAAAGCAATGAGTAAAAATAAATTGTTCACTCAATTTGCCATGAACTTAAGTTTGGAAATATCGAATTACAATCTCCTTTCTAACTGTTCAGGTCTTTTACATCATTTTGTCTTCTGGTCTTCCCTCTCGTACAGGCTCAGTCATGTATATTTATGTGATTGAGCCTGCTCCTGTTTAGGAGCATGTAACAAGCCTGCTGGGGCATGCAGTGCGCATCTCCTGTGACCGCTGTGTTTGCCAGACACAGTGTATCACTGTTACCAGTAACCGGGTATCATGTGATCTCTATGATTGGCCAAAGCAATCACATGATAACAATGTAAACAGCCTGTCATGAATGACTTTCCATTCATGAAGAACTTGCTTACTGTTGGTTCACATAAATCACATGGTACCTGGCTACCTGTACCATGTGATTAGCTTAGCCAATCACAGATCACAATATAAAGCAAGCTCTTCATTAATGGGAAACCCAATCACATATCACAATATAAAGCAAGCTCTTCATGAATGGGAAACCCAATCACAGATCACAATATAAAGCAAGCTCTTCATGAATGGGAAACCCAATCACAGATCACAATATAAAGCAAGCTCTTCATGAATGGGAAACCCATGTATGACAGTTAAAGCTATTTCTTATACAGTGATCTTCATTGTATAAGCAAAAAAAGTGTAAAAAAAACCCAGATATCTCTAATCACCCCCCAGAGTAGTACAGTATCGTTATAATGACACTGAGCTGCTCTGACGACAGAATGTGAAAAAAAAAAAGTAAAAAAATAGTAAAAATTGTACAAATTATTTTTTGTTTTTTTGTTTTTACCGTACAGTCATCAGCCAGTACACCAGATCACTGCCACACCAGTCATTTGATGATTCTGTACTGCCCTGGTGACTATGAATATTGTGTCTACTTTCCAAAAAGGGGTCATTTGGGGGATATTTGCACTGTCCTGGTGTTTTATACACAGGTGCCAAATATACAGTATATACTATAGATTTAGATGCTAGAACTTTCCTACAGACTAATCAATAAACACTTATTTGGATTTGTTGTACCAAAGACATGTAGAAGAATACATTATAGTATACAATATGAGAATACAATATATAAAATATAGTTTTTTATCAAAATTTTTGTCTTTTTTTTGTTTTTAGTATAAAAATGGCCTGGTCATTAAGGGGATAAAACATTCCTGAGCTCAAGTGGTTAATTGGTGTTCATTTCATATGGTATATTGTGTAAATTGTGATTAAATGGATTGTTTTCTACATTAATGGCTATACTCCCAGAAAATTACTATCTGCCGAAACTGTAAAATCAACTATTGTTGAATCTTGTTTTAGGAATGCACACATTTTCTCAAAATATGAATAAAGCTGACATTGCAAAATCAACACGGAATAACATAAAGATTTTTTTTTGTTTATGATGGATCAGGGGCGGACTGACAACTCATGGGGCCCCCGGGCAATAGGGAATCATGGGGCTCCTGTGTCCTTGCCCAAACTCAAAAAAGCCTATGAAAAAGGTACGAGGGGCATCTCATGGGGCCCCCTACTGACCCCGGGCCCTCGGGCAGTGCCCGAGTTTCCAAATGGTCAGTCCACCCCTGTGATGGATGGTGGTGCCCCCTCGTCTCCTTCACCTTGGTGATGATGACAGCACAGTCACCTGCACCCCTTTCTTCTCACTGACTTTAAGTGGTCTCTCCTCAGGACCACCAATCCCCTTCCAAGCACACCAAAGACTATACAACTGGTATACCTGAAGATACACTGGGCCATAGTTTTTCAAAGCTGTTCAGCAACAGGTAGGATTAGAAGTGGCTGATTCCACAGGAGATTTTGCCAAAGCTTAAAATGTAAGACACAATGAGGCTCATAGTCCCTTTGGTGTTCCTGCTGGAGCAACAATGCATGGTGGAATATCATGAACACTGGAGACACAGCTGCAAGGGAAGAGGAAAACTTCCAATTGTCTCAGGGCCAGCAAGATTCTTCACCTACTGCCTCCATCTCTGTGGGCCAAAGGCAATGGGAGGCAGCACAGTAATAGGAGTAGAAAGGTTCTGCTGGTGAGAAGGGAAGGATGTGCTACTGGTGTTGAAGAGAAAAGGAGTGATGTGAAGAGCAGTTTCACACTTCCCAGATCTAAACGGAGAATAGCACAGAGAATTTTTCCACCAAGAAGGTGGCCTGGGTTTGCAGACTGTTCTCTTTAGGAGGGGAAGCTGCTCCTTATGTGTGGCACATCACCCCACATTTCTCACAATAGAGTTTGACCTCAAAGCACCCCCTATTATCTACCACCATTTCCAGAAGATTTATTTAATCTGGTTGCAATTCCACTGCATGCTAGGCATAACTGCAAGGCAAAATCAAAACAAGTTGGCTTTGGGTGCTTCGCTTGTTTTTGTAACAAAGTTGTCCTTTGTGTGCCGCTCTTTTTTTCAGTGGTTACACTGTTTAAGATTTTTCTTATTCAAGGAGTGAGAGGCCCAGAGTCTCTAATACAAAAATGGAATAGGCAGAAAGTTGATCTTTGATAGCTCTGAGATATGAAACACTGGAGCCTCACCCACATTCCCTCTCAACAGTATCTTTTTAAGTTACACTATTTATTTGGAACACTATTTCAAGATTAGTATTTGTTTATTGCTTTAGTGCACACTGTTTTATTTACCACATCATTAACTTTTGGGTGTCTAGACTTGACCACTGGGTGTAGATAGTGCTTCATGTGCTTTAGGTACTAGTCTGCTCTGCAGCACGTGTCATATCAAAGAGCTTGTGCCTGAGGCTACCTTGACCATGATGTGGGGTACCTTTAGCGTGTGCATGCACTCATCAATGTTTGGAACCAGGTGGGGCTGCGTTTGAAGTCAACAATATGGCAGTACCCCAAATTAGAGATGAGCCATAAAGCGTGTGCAGTAGCTAAAGTTACAGAGTGCCTCTGTAAAGTGTTCTGTCCCATGTTACTACACACCTTGTCTGTGAGTGGTTGCATTTAGGAGGGACACAGTGGAGCCTTTTTCCTCTCCACCCATCCAGCATATCTCTGCCACCTCATTCTCATTGACAGAATGGGGTCCTGCCATGCACTAGCGCAGACTTCATACATGCACATAATTAACTCCTGCTGTGCTCCCTTACCGTGTGGCTAGGCTGTGGGTCTCCATAATTTGGATTAGGTGCTGAACTTTTGGGAAATTGGCCATTAGGGAGGGAGCCAGAGCAATAACATCCTTGCTAATGGAGGACCTGTCACCATACCATATACCACTCTTCATGACAGGTTGCAAAACTCCTTCCACCAGTCCTTGGTTACTCTTGGTAATTGCTCTCTTTCTTTACTCCTCTTTTTAAGTTAACCCTTCATAGTGGACTTGCCTTTTACCCAATATGTGCTTTACAGGCCCTGTCCTTTCACATGCCAGAAACCATCATGCACCCCTTTAGAGTACCTTCAGACCAAGCTTTGTAACTATTTAGAAACTTTACTTGAAAACTTCCATGGTGTGATACATACAAAACACGTTGCAGTTTAGGACATAACTACTAACATGTGGCTTCCCAGGCATACTTTAAAAGTGTCATTCCATTACTGGCATTCTCCAACAGCTGGTAGTGTCCTCCAGAGCTCCACTATCTTGTTGGACTACATGGTACATTATCCTTTGCTGGCTTCCTGTACAGCTCTCCAAACTCAGAACTTCTGAACTCCACCCCAGGCTCTCTCTGGAACTGAACCTTCCCCTTATTTATATATAACACAGGGTCTAGGGCAGGCCCTTGAAAAAGCCCAGGAAACGAGGTTCCAGCAGTCAACTTCTTCCCCAGCCTGGGCAGACCAACTAGCTATACCAAATACAAAACTCCCTGTAGGCACCTGACACAATCTTTCAATGGGTGAACTTGTGGCTGAGAAGTTAATTTTAATAACTTGGGTGAGGGTTTGTGTTTTTTGTGTGCACACTGTTCTATTCATCACATTCATTAAATTTGGTTGTCCAGGCCGGACCACTGTCTTGAGGTCATCATGCATTTCAGATACCAGCTTGACCTTCTTCACATGTCATGTCAGAGAGGGCCTTCACAGCAATGGGGTGATTTTGAGTGCATCATATTATCCATTTTTTGGATATCCAGGGTGAACCAATCTCTTAATGTGGTTCACTATGTCTTTCAGGTGCCAGCCTGCCCTGCTGCATGTGTCATGTCAGAGTAGGACTTTTCTTAAAATAACATTTTTATTGGTTTTCAACATTTTGCATAGAATGAAAAAGGAAGCAAAGCAAACAATATATGTATCAGCAGGTAAAAAGGACATGATATCTTCTAAAAGCATCAGTAGAGTTCAAAAATAGAAAGGGCCTTTATTGCAGCAAGTCAAATGGCTAAGGAATTGCAAATCATTTTAATTGTATTTTTCCTTTGTATTTTATTTTTCCTGGGGGGTAATATTTTTGATAGCATACTGTTTTTCTCATCACATTTATTTACCTCTGGGTTTCCAAGTTGAACCACTGGAAGTAAATGGCTCTACATATTCTTTAGGTACTAGACTTTCCTGCTGTACATGTCATGTCAGAGAGGGCCTGTAATGCAGTGGGGTGAATTTGCAACTAAGATGCATTTTATCTACCAGAAATGAAGGTTCACTTTTTTGGGTTTAACCTCCCTGGCGGTATTCCCGAGTGTAGCTCGGGGTTAATTTTCAGTACCACAAGCGGTAACCCCGAGCTACACTCGGGAATACACTGCAGCGTTGCTCTGGGATCCCTGTTTCACTTACCTTGTCCTGCGACCCGCGATGTCCCTCCTGCAGTGTCCCCGGCAATGTCCTCCAGCCGATGCCAGCATCCATCTTCTGGGTTCCCTTCCCTGCGAGCGTCGGGACGTACGGGGGACAGAACTGGCGGGAAATTCAAAAATTTTAAAAGTGACATTCACTCAATACTCTAAAATCTCATAGTATAACATTCCTGTATCAAACCATTTCACATACATTTTGTCCCGAGTGCTTTGTCCGGCGCCCTGCCTGCATTTTTACTGTTCTTTCCGCCTGGAAACTGAGAAACTTCCATGGCGTCCAAAAAGCGTCCCTTTAGGTCAAAAGCGTTTTTAGACCAGCTAGAGAACAGCGATAGTAAATCAGAACCACTTGCAGAATTGAGTGATAATGATTCGTGGGGGAAATTCCTCATCAGACACTGAAAACGATTCTGCGACTGAGCTCAGTGATGTGCGAACTTGGCGCTCTATTTCACATTTCAGTGTTTTTGGTTTGATTATATTATTGAATTAAATTTATTATTATTATATTATTATTTTTTATGATTATTTATTATATTATAATTTATGATTTCGTGTTTCAAATTTTATCATACCCAGGATGTTTACTAGACTCTTGTTCGGACAGATTTCAGTGAGTTATTCCTAAAAATTACAGGCCTACAATAAAAAAACTACATATTTCCATGCAAAATAATATACAGATTTGAGCACAGAAATATGGACATAATCATACCGCTAGGGAGGTTAAAGTGTTTTTCTTTTTTTTTGGGGGGGAGGGGGAGACTATAATGAAGCAGTGAATTTCTGGGACCATAAAGGCAGCTCTTGATCAGACTTTCAGCAACAACTGTCTTATGCATTATAGTTAACACAAATCTAAAAATATAATAATTAACATTTTAAAGATACAATTAAAAATGATAAATAAAAATTACAATTGAGTATTTCACAGCCATAAATATTGTCCAGACTCACTCCACAGTATGTAAGTGTTTTTACAAGGTGGCTATTAAATAGGGAGAAATCAGCCAGGTTTATAATCAAGAATAAAAAAATAAAAAAATTAGAGTGCCTTATTTCACAGAAAAAAAAAGAAATATTGCACTGACTTGGTGCATATTATGGGATCTATTCCTAAAAAAAAGTGCTGTGTGAATGTACAGCAGCCAAAGGGAGCTTTGTGGCACATAGGTTACCTTATTATCACAAAAAAATACTATAACGTTAGTTCATGTTAAAATGCTTAAAAATGAAACCAAATATAAATATGTTTTCTTTTTTATATGGACCACAAATGTTACACAAATAAGATAATAAAAACTAACAAATTTTAAAAAGCTAATAAAAAAATGGAAAATATTTTTGTTTTAAGGCAGCTAATAAATAGATAATTAAACTGCAATGCTGGCCTTTTTCTTAAACCAGAAATTCCCAATATGATAAAAATACAATCTTACTTTTAGTTCAATGATAGTAATCTGGTAAGTATGGCAAAACTAGCACATAGCATGAGATAATCTGCTAAAGAAAAGAGCATCAATATGGAAAAGGCCAACAGTTCAAACAGACTAAAATGTCGGGGTAATTAAAGGAAGAGCATGTGATTAGTTAAAATACAATATTAAAAATTAATAATAAAATGTGGGACAGATTTTAACAATACTAAATTGGAACACAAAATTGGAAAATAATTCATGCTGAAACTACTGAGGTAAGAAGAATTCTTTTTTAAAGCCTAAAAAAAGAGGATAAAAGAGACCAAAAGGCACAAAAGGGCCCGGTGTATCGTTGTGATTTTCAATACCATGACGGTTTGATTGTGGTAATCATTGCAAAAAATAAATGGCTGTTTGCAAACAACCTTCATTTTGGAAGATCGTGAATGATTTGTGCTTGACTCTGAATGAATGTTTGCCCACAAAATGAAAATCTGAATTAGTGGCATAATTCTGCTGCAATTGTGTATTGATTATTCATGTTTTGGTTGCTTAACGAAACATAAAAAATAATACTTTCATTATAATTATTGTGATCATTATTATTTTTTTTTTTTTTTGCACTTAACAGTATGTTGCTTTAAAGTAAGAGTTTTAGCTGTCAAAATGGATTGCGTAAAGTTTATTATTGGTATTATTATTATTATTAATATTATTGTTCCTTATCTGATATTGTGGGTTTTAAAACTGGAAAATATTACAGTATTTGAGAACAAAATTGAACGTTATGTTCTCAGACACAAATTCTATGTTAAGGGAGGAATCAGATGGTCTATAGAAAGAAGCACACAATCCCTACCATACAACATGGAGAACAATCTTAGCTGTTTGGGGGTTATGTGAGCTACACAGGGAATTAAGGCACAATCCATGGCCAGATGAATGTAGCATAGAGTGGGCTCTGCTCACAAAAGAAGATTTCATGCGATATTGAGGTGTTTGGACACATTTTCCTTAACTGTTGCATACGATCCTGAAACTGTCAATTCACTATACTGTTGTGCGGTATGTACTGCAAAACGCTCGAAAAGCTCAGTAAATACCGCATGAAAAGGCATTAAAGTCAATTCACAGAAGGAAATAAATAATCAAATGCATGCAGTAATTTAGCAGTGGTTCAGGCATGCAGTATTTAAGAAATGTAAGAATATAATAGTCAATTTTTAGCAGTTTTTACCTTTTTGAATCAGTTCTCTCAACAGTAATGCATAGAAACCTAAATATAGAAATCATTGGGCTTGATTTACTTAACGAATAACTAAATAACTTTTGTTTTTAACTTTTGGATAGAGTGGGGATGGATTAGAACATCTCAGGTAGTTATTGCTGTCTGTGCCCCCGTTTTGGAGATTTGATCTCTCTATTTGTCCTGTTTACCGTTATCATCAAATATGAAAGTAAAAGAAAACTCCAAATTTTGGGTATTCCCCAGAAAAATAATAGAGTATACATCTTACAATGGGGACACCAATGGGGAAAGAAAAAGTGAGCAGTTTCTACCTTTTTGGATCAGTTCTCTTGACAGTAATTCATAGAAACCTAAATACAGAAATCATTGGGGTTGATTTACTTAAAGAAAAACTAAATAACTTTTTTTTAACTTTTGGATAGAGTGGAGATGGATTAGAACATCTGTCTGGTAGTTATTGCTGTCTGTAGCCCCCCATTTGGGAGACTCACCCTCTCTATTTGTCCTGTTTACCGTTATCATCAATTGTGAAAGCAAAAAAACCCCCAAACTTTGGGTTGTCCCCTAAAAAGTGATAGAGGAGACATATTCCAATGGGGGCACTGATGAAAAAAAAAATTGAGCAGTTTCTACCTTTTTGGATAAGTTCTCTCAACAGTAATGCATAGAAAACTAAATATAGAAATAATTGGGGTTGCTTTATTTATAGAGAAAAACAAAATAACTTTTTTTAACTTTTGGATAGAGTGGAGATGGATTAGAACATCTGTCTGGTAGTTATTGCTGTCTGTGGCCCCCCCATTTGGGAGACTCACCCTCTCAATTTGTCCTGTTTACCGTTATCATCAAATGTGAAAGCAAAAGAAAACCCCAAACTTTGGGTTGTCCCCTAAAAAGTAATAGAGGAGACAAATTCCAATGGGGGCACCGATGGAAAAAAACCAAATTGAGCAGTTTCACCTTTTTGGATAAATTCTCTCAACAGTAATGCATAGAAATCTAAATATAGAAATAATTGGGGTTGCTTTATTTGTAGAGAAAAACTAAATAACTTTTTTTAAACTTTTGGATAGAGTGGAGATGGATTAGAACATCTGTCAGGTAGTTATTGCTGTCTGTGCCCCCATTTGGGAGATTCACCCTCTCTATTTGTTCTGTTTACCATTATCATCAAATGTGAAAGTAAAATAAATCCCACATTTCAGATTGTCCCCTGAAAAATAATAGAGGAGACATCTCCAAAGGGGACACCAATGGAAAAAGAAAAGTTGAGCAGTTTCTACCTTTTTGGATCAGTTCTCTCAACAGTAATGCATAGAAACCTAAATATAGAAATCATTGGGGTTGATTTACTCAAAGAAAGACTAAATAAAATTTTTTAAACTTTTGGATAGAGTGGAGATGGATTAGGATTATGTATCACGAGTTGTAGATATAGTCATTGTTAGCAGAGGTTCCCTGAGACCAGAAAGCTATTTCAAGGGTCCCTCTATGTTTAAAAAGTTGAGGAAGGCAGCTTGAAAGTGTAACTAAAGGCAAACCTTTTCATTTTGAATAGAGCAATGGAAGGTTTTTTTTTTGTTCTATTGGGAAGATTTACCTTCATGATAATGGTAAAAAGGACAAATAGGATGCATTTCCCTAATGGGGACACAGACAGCAATAACAACCTAATAGGTGTTCTAATTCCTCTCCACACAATCCAAAACTATCCTTTAGGTATACTTTAAATAAATACAAAATATCTTTCTAAATGTCAAATTTTGAAAGACAATAAAAAAAATCACACAAATATCCTTCTTCCACCTTCCACCAATAAAAAAGATGTAAAAGAAAGGTATTTATATACTTTCATTACATTTCAATATTTCACACTTAGAAAAATTTTTTGTATTTTCTTAAATTAACTTCTTTGTTATGTGTGTCCTGTGAAAACAGCTTCCCTTCGTCTGGTATTCTAGTCACCTTTTCACTTTTGTATGAATACATCTGCTGCAGGGGGCGCACTGACTTAGTGAGTTGGCATACTTTAACCATTTTACCTCTTTATTAGCAATAAAATCTAACAGGGGTTCTAATCCTGCCCCACTGTATCCATCCCACTATTTATCACATGAGATAAAATGCCACATGGTTTCATGAGATAAATACTGCATAGTTTGATGAAACACCTCGTGCATTATTTTACCAGCATTTTTTCGTGAATTGCAAAAAAAATTGGAAAAATGCTATTAAGTATTTTACCCCCAATTTTAAGGGGAAAATACTGATTTGTAAATGGAGCCCATTACCAGAATACTGGAGGGAAATTTGCACCCAGAAGCTACAAATGGGACACACATTTCTTCATGGCAATGATCCAAAACAATAGCTACAGCAAAAAAAAAGTGAAGGCTATAAAGTGGCTATCACAGTCTTGGGTCAATAACATCAATGAGTCACTTTTTGGAGATCCCAAACATGTAGTTCATACTAGACAACCAAAGAATTTATAGGGCCTGGTGGCTCTTTGTCCAAAAAGAATGGACACCTTTACCACATGAGAAGTTAAAGGGCCTCATTCCCAACTATCACAAGAGACTGCAAAAAGTAATTGATGCTACATGATATTAAGACATAATCCAGTGTAAACAATTGAACAGGAGCAATTTATTATTTACAATGATTTGCTCAATGGTTGGGCTATCTGGTGATGCCTAATGTTAAAATTTTAACTAAAATAGTCTAGACTGAAAGAATTAAAAAACAATATGTATGGCCTGATTCAGCTGTATCTTGACAGATTAAGATGAACCATTTACACCTCTCTCTGCCAACGACAATCCTACAACCCATGTAGTATTACTGCCCCCGAATCACTGTAAGCCTAGTTTCTGACAGAAGCCATTTAACCAACATTTGTTTTATTGGATGGTGGGAAGATGTCCACTAAACCATTGATTCCCATCCAGTTAGCGTACAGATAGGATTTATCATCTGGATATTAACACTGGAAAGCCAAACTGCTTACAGGCTGTCAGCCCCGGGACAAGGTGGTCCTTTAGCACCCAAGAATAAAAATCCAATGTGGGTTCCCATGAGCTGTGAACGATTTCTGCAGCATAGATTGGAAGTCCCACACTTTATGAGCCCTTCTCCTGCTGGATCGTGGCAGCCACCTCTACTGCCTACCCTTTGGTCTTGCCCTGAGTTACATTGCACATTTTGAATCCAGTATTATTTCTACACTTTAAAGCAGTAAATCTTTTACATTTTGAATTTTGAGGAAAAACAGGTGTTTGGTTTGTACATTTCTTTAAAAGAGTAGACTGGTTACTGATATTTGGATAATTGGTTGGTCTAAAGCTGTGCAGAGTTACCTACCTTTTTGAGTAACGCATATCACTCATGAACATCTGCAGTCTACAGATATCAATTATCTAAGATCATTTTATAGTTTCCTACATCAATTATTAAGTCCTTTGGGTTTTCTATCATCGTTCCTTCTGTATAATAGTATCTACTGAGCCTTTGTTGACATAGCCGTGTATTTACCACTAATGAGCCATGTGTAAAAAGAAGTCTCTGGAGTAACTACTGATTCATTCTTATTATTTTATTATTATATTATATATTATTTTATTAAATAAGACTAGCAAAACAGAAAACTCAATAATACACATAGAAATAGAAAAACTATGAGTCCCAGTCTAGTTTTTCAGCATAGATTGGGGCTCACACATTCTGATTGTAACAATTCTAACCGAGTCCTACTAGTGTTTATTATACATTGGGATTGATTTACTTTGCACTGGAGAGTGAAAAATCAGGTTCACTTCTGCATAGAAACCAATCAGCTTCCAGGTTTTATTGCCAAAGCTTAACTGAACAAGCTGAGATTAGAGCAGCGCTTCCCAACCTTTTTACAGTCAAGGCACCCTTTACTATTATGGACATTGTCAAGGCACAAAAAGGATGGACAGTATTGAGGCACCCCATTCTAAAATGTAAAAGCTATTCTAATAGTTTTATATAATGCAGCGATATCCACACACATAGGACACCCAACATTAGAGGTAATTTATTCTTCCAAAGCAAATACACTTTTGCACACGGGTACTGACTAGTATTCCATTGTTTCTTTTCTTCCTCAGTTTTTCTCCATCACTAAGCTAATGTGACCCCAGCACTGATGGAGAGGGGCGGGGGAGGGTCAAAAAAAGATGCTGCGCAGGCAACTAACATCCTCCTTATCAACTGATGATGTCATTGATTATCAGGACACTGGTGGCTAGAAGGTTGTAATGGCGCACAATGAAAGCCTGTGGCTTTATGTTACCTAAAGGCAGGCTTGTTCCACCTGCTGGCTTGTGTACAAGTTTTGGGCAATTTTTAGACATTTAGCCAAGGCACCCCTTAAGAAACCTCAAGGCACCCTGGTTGAAAAATGCTGGGTTAGAGGCTGATTGGTTTCTATATAGAAGTGAGCCTGATTTTGGACTCTATAGCTTTAGCAAATAAACCCTATTGTGTAATATGCTTCCATACTGGACCACTCCACATTGGTGCATGAAGTAGTTGCAAGAGAAGAACACTAGTCTGGGGCAATGGGAACATTTGCCTCTTGGGCCAGTATTAATAATTTAACCTCAGCCTGCAATGCTGGCAGAGAGAGCTACTTGACTGTCAGTTTATTGTTTACAAGACAGACTGCTCTTGTTCACATCTGAGCACAAGATTCTGTATTTGTTCAGTGACAGAGACAGCTGCTGCACAGAACACAGAGCAGCTAATGTTCAGTCACTCTCCATCCACCAGAGGGCGAGGTGAGGACATGCACTGTTAGAGACCTTTGAGAGTAAACATGGAAGATTGTGGGGAGTGTAGTTCTCTAAAAAGTCATTACCACAGGCTTGCTCTAAACTACAATTGCCAGCAGAAAAAAATTAAAGAGGAGGGGTTGAAATAGTTTTCTCCTGACAGAGGAAGAAGTCTCTCTTTCCTTGGGGAGACGAGGAATGGGAGAAACTGCAACCCACCTGAGAGCTGTGAGGCTGGTGAGCCGGTGATTCCTACCCAAGAGCAGTGGAGGCAAACCAGATGCTGTTCTGGAGCCTTGGAAGATGTAAGCATGTAATTTAAAGAACCTTGGAACTTTCAATGGGGTATTTTAAGCCACCTTAAAAAGACTGTTTCTCACTAAATGATACATGTATTTTATTTATTTTCATAGGTACATATCTCACAGGCCTCTGCCATGCTCTCCAAGGCTTTTTTTTGACAAACCCTTGTCCCCTTGCCTGTTAGCCCAGGAAATGGCCATTACTGATTTCTATGTGTCAGCTCTTTCTGATTGCAATGGAGCTTGGATTTGGGATCTGAACTTTGGTAATATTCTCTGAACGTTCACCAAACTTAACTGAGGTATGTTTGGCTCATCTCTACAAACAATTAACTTGGGTGCCCCCCATTCATACCAAGCCCTCTGGGTCTAGTATGGATTTTTAGGGGAACCACCATGCCAAATGTTTTTAAAAAATGGGGTAAGGGTCCTCCCCAAAATCCATACAAGACCCTTATCCGAGCATGCAGCCCAGCAGGTCAGGAAAGGAGAGAACAAGTGAGTGCCTACCCCTCCTGAACCATACCAGGCCACATGCCCTCAACATTGGGAGGAGCTTAGGGGCAGGGGGGTACAACTGTGGCCAGTGGTTGTGGGAGTCTGCGGGTGGGGGGCCTATCAGAATCTGGAAGCCCCTTTAAGAAAGGGGGTCCCCAGATCCTGTCCCCCCATGTGAATGAGTAAAAAAAAAAATTGTAGTGGAAGCATAACAGACAGTCTTTGACAAGTCCTTTACTAAAAACAAAAAATAAAAAAATATTCTCAAAGTAGATCCAATGTCAATCACGATGCCCGCTGCCACCACCTAAAAAAGAAAACAAAATTCTTCGCTGTTAATGCTGGCTCCCACCATCTGACAGCTGCGCCATGATGACAGTTCTTAAATAATGTGATGATGTCACAAGGGGGTGGGGTCACCCCACCCCCTTGTGAAATCACCCCACCCCCTTGTGACATCATCATGCTCTGTGATTGGCCAAAGCATTGCCCCTGACCTGTGGTGATCTTACTGTTATCTTCCTCAACTTCTTATGAAGAGCTTGTCTTATCTCCTGGTTCCTCAGGCTATATATGAGAGGATTCATAAATGGGGTCACTACAATGTACAACAGACAACTGTACTTGTTCATGTTAGGTGACATCTCACTGGATGGAGTCATGTAAATAGTAATTAAGTACCCATAATATGCACTCACAGAGATCAGGTGGACACTACATGTTGAAAAGGATTTCTTTCTGGCAGTTGAAGATGAAATCTTGAAAATTATAATAAAAATGTAGATGTATGTCCCGATGATAAAGGTAAGAGCACAGAATAAGACAAGGGCAGAGTATGTGAAGTCTAGCCATTGTACGATAGATGTGTCTGATGTGGACAATTGCATAACTGGGCCCAAATCACAAAAGAAGTACCGTATTTTTCGCTCCATAAGACGCACTTTTTCCCCCCAAAAAGGGGGGAAAATGTCAGTGCGTCTTATGGAGCAAATATAAAGCGGCCGATATTTCCGCCACCATCATGTCAGAATACCGGGCCGGCCGCTTAGCTGTTCTTTGCTGCAGGACCTTACCTGTTCCTCGGTCCAGCGCTGTACAGTCTTCCCGCACCGACTTCTTCCCGCGGCAGCATCTGTGACAGCCAGGTGCCCACTGCGCATGCGCGAGAAGCGATGCACTTTGTGAACGGCCCGGCGTCTTCTGGGACACATGACAGGTCCCAGAAGACGCTGGGCCATTCACAAAGCGCAGCGCTTATCGCGCATGCGCAGTGGGCACCCGGCTGTCATAGCCGGGTGCCTACAGTAAAGGGAGGACAACTCCACAGAAGTGGGAGTGGTTACCTGTCAAATTCAGGTACCTGCTCCCCCTCCCTCCCTAAAGGTCCGCAGTGTCTGGTCATGCCCTGTACTGTCCGCAGTCCTGGTCATCCCCTGTGCTGTCCGCAGTCTCTGGTCATCTCCTGTACTGTCCGCAGTCTCTGGTCATCCCCTGTACTGTCCGCAGTCTCTGGTCATCTCTTGTACTGTCCGCAGTCTCTGGTCATCGCCTGTACTATCTGCAGTCTCTGGTCATCTGTACTATGTCCACAGCCTCTGGTCATCCCCTGTACTGACCGCAGTCTCTGGTCATCTCCTGTACTGTGTCCGCAGTCACTGGTCATCCCCTTTACTGTCCGCAGTCTGGTCATCCCCTGTACTGTGTCTGTGGTCTCTGGTCATCTCCTGTACTGTGTCCGCAGGCTCTGGTCATCCCCTGTACTGTGTCCGCAGGCTCTGGTCATCCCCTGTACTGTGTCCGCAGTCTCTGGTCATCTCCTGTACTGTGTCCGCAGTCTCTGGTCATCTCCTGTACTGTGTTTGCAGTCTCTGGTCATCTCCTGTACTGTGTCCGCAATTTCTGGTCCATCTCCTGTACTGTGTCCGCAGTCTCTGGTCCATCTCCTGTACTGTGTCCGCAGTCTCTGGTCATCTCTTGTACTGTCTGCAGTCTCTGGTCATCTCCTGTACTGTCCGCAGTCTCTGGTCATCTCCTGTGCTGTGTCCGCAGTCTCTGGTCATCCCCTGTACTGTCTGCAGTCTCTGGTCATCTCCTGTACTATGTCCGCAGTCTCTGGTCATCTCCTGTACTGTGTCCGCAGTCTCTGGTCATCTCCTGTACTGTGTCCGCAGTCTCTGGTCATCTCCTGTACTATGTCCGCAGTCTCTGGTCATCTCCTGTACTGTGTACGCAGTCTCTGGTCCATCTCCTGTACTGTGTACACAGTCTCTGGTCATCTCCTGTACTGTGTTCGCAGTCTCTGGTCATCTCCTGTACTGTGTCCGTAGTCTCCGGTCATCTCCTGTACTGTGTCCGCAATTTCTGGTCCATCTCCTGTACTGTGTCCGCAGTCTCTGGTCATCTCTTGTACTGTCCGCAGTCTCTGGTCATCTCCTGTACTATTTCCGCAGTCTCTGGTCATCTCCTATACTATGTCCGCAGTCTCTGGTCATCTCCTGTACTATGTCCGCAGTCTCTGGTCATCTCCTGTACTATGTCCGCAGTCTCTGGTCATCTCCTGTACTATGTCCGCAGTCTCTGGTCATCTCCTGTGCTGTGTCCGCAGTCTCTGGTCATCTCCTGTACTATGTCCGCAGTCTCTGGTCATCTCCTGTACTATGTCCGCAGTCTCTGGTCATCTCTTGTACTGTCCGCAGTCTCTGGTCATCTCCTGTACTATTTCCGCAGTCTCTGGTCATCTCCTATACTATGTCCGCAGTCTCTGGTCATCTCCTGTACTATGTCCGCAGTCTCTGGTCATCTCCTGTACTATGTCCGCAGTCTCTGGTCATCTCCTGTGCTGTGTCCGCAGTCTCTGGTCATCTCCTGTACTATGTCCGCAGTCTCTGGTCATCTCCTGTACTATGTCCGCAGTCTCTGGTCATCTCCTGTACTATGTCCGCAGTCTCTGGTCATCTCCTGTACTATGTCCGCAGTCTCTGGTCATCTCCTGTACTATGTCTGCAGTCTCTGGTCATCTCCTGTACTATGTCCGCAGTCTCTGGTCATCTCCAGTACTTTGTTCGCAGTCTCTGGTCATCACCTGTACTATGTCCGCAGTCTCTGGTCACTTCCTATACTATGTCTGCAGTCCATTCTTTTTTTTTTTGTTTTTCTCCACTAAAACCTAGGTGCGTCTTATGGAACGAAATATATGGTAACCAATGTCACTGGGGCCACAAAACTGAAACTAAATTATCCAAATAAATTCAGTTGAACAGAGGCTGCAATTTAATACCCAACAACCATAACCCAACAGGAAGCAGATTGTGCGGTCCATAATTAAAATATAATTTAAAGGGTTACAAATAGCTACATATCGATCATAAGACATTACAGCAAGAAGAAAACATTCCACAAACCCAAAGATATAATAGAAATACATTTGTGTGATACAGCCAGCAACAGACATTTTGCCCTTTGTCCTTATTATTATCTCTGCCATCATTGGTATAATACAAGTGGCTAGGAGGGCATCATCGAAAGCAAGGTGCTGGAGAAAGAGGAACATTGGAATTTTGAGATTACTATTAGTTGACAATAGAAGGATAATTACAAAATTTCCAGTCACTATTGCAATGTAAAATAAAATTAGGACCGTGAAGATTAGAGGTTTGAAGTTTCCTAGACCTTGTACTCCAAGAAGGTGGATTTCTGAGACTTTTGTTTGATTGTCTTGACACATCTTAAAAGCCAGGAGGTTGACCTGTCAGATATGGGAGTGAAATATTTGATCATACAGAGAGTTGGAGAGAACAAGAAAGCAATGAGTAACAATACATTGTTCACTCAATCTGTCATTAACATAAGTTTTGAAATATTGAATTAAAATCTGCTTCTTACTGTTCAGGTCCTCCATTCCATTTTTTCTTCTGGCCTTCATTTTAATCAATTTTTCATATTGTATATTGTGTACATTGTGATTGAACTGATTGCTAAACACGTGCACCCCGGAAATTTTCGTTTAGTTTCAGATGCATTTGCTCATTGAAGAATTTCATTTTGTCATATTCACATGAACCAATTCATTTCCAGAATTTATTTCATACATTTGGCATTTGTTTTGTATATTTATTGTGGATTCTAAACATTTTGCAGTTTTTTTTCAGAAGATTGCTATATATTTGTTTTCAGCTTTGATATTTTGGAATAGATGTATTATTCATATATTGAAACTATTCAGAACAATTTGATATTTTCAGACACAACAGAATAAATAATGCAAAATTCGTCAAAAACCATATACATCCCTGCTAGTCCAATCTACCAAGAGAAATGGCATGAACTTATTGGACAATATCGACTGAAATCATGTGCAGTGCATCTGAGATTAAACCAAATTTGGATCTGTTTGTTATCCAAATTACTGAATACATTTGAAAGTTTAATTAATTTCCCCATGGGCCCAAACTACTGATGATATTCCTGAGAATTGTTATGTTCATTGAAACCACATACAGCTTTAAGGCATCCCCTAGTCATGTATTTTGAAGGATTTTTGTATTTTCAATGTTGATTTTTGAGCCACTTGAACAATATTTTATTTTGGGTTTGTGCATATCTTAGCCACTGCCAAGCTCTTCATGGCTTTTTTTGACTACCTCTTTACTTTTATCCGAGAAAATGGTCATTACTGATGTCCAAATGTCTCCTCCTTTTGGCTTCAATGTAGCTTGGATTCAGGATCCAAACTTCAGTAATGATCTCTAAACCTGGGAACATGCAGCCCTACCAACAATGAACTTCTCTTATACTCCCTTTTGGCCTGTTAAATATTAATTTTTTTAATTATATTTTCAATAAGTGCAAAATATATTTGTTGTTCTGCTGAAAAGATAGTAAACTTGTAACCTTCTGTTCTGAGCAGACTACACAGTGCCTTGGTTGCTAATGCATCTATCACATCTAAAGATTTGTAGGCTCCCACACATTACATTTTTGTTCTTGTATTCAGACACACTTTAAATAAAAATGTTTATTGGCTTTTATTTACAGCATCTGGGAAGTAGAAAGCCAGAGCTCTGAGATGCAATGTAGGGATCTCTTGTATATTGCAAGGTTCAGATAGGTTGCCACCTTGAGATAGAATCCACCATGAGAAGTAAACGTCACTTTTCCAGCAATGGAAGGTTTATTGTTTCATCTCACTAATTCCCATTTAAAGATTTAGTTATCACTAAATCACTTTGCTGCTAAAATGTTATTCAACTTTTTATGAAGAGCTTGTTTTATCTCCTGGTTCCTCAGGCTATATATGAGAGGATTCATCAATGGGGTCAACACAGTGTATAACAAACAACTGTACTTGTTCACGTTAGGTGACATCTCACTGGATGGAGTCACATAAATAGTGATTAAGGACCCATAATATACACCCACAGAGATTAGGTGGGCTTTATTTCTGGCAGTAGAAGATGAAATCTTGAAAATTATAATAAAAATGTAGATGTATGTCCAGATGATAAAGGCAAGAGCACAGAATGTGGATAGGATAGATTATGCTAAGTCTAGCCATTGTACGATAGATGTGTCTGATGTGGACAATTGCATAATTGGGCAAAAATCACAAATGTCACTGAGGTCACAAAACTGAAATATCAGAATAAATTCAATTGAACATAGGCTCCAAGTTAATACCCAGCAACCATAACCCAACAAGAAGCAGATTCTGCGGTCCATAATTACAATGTAATGTAAAGGCTTACAAATAGCTACATAGCGATCATAAGATATTACAGCAAGAAGAAAACATTGCATGATACAGCCAACAACAGATATTCCAACAACAGACATTTTCCCCTCTGTCCTTAATATAACTGATGCCATCACAGGTATAACACAAGTGGCTAGGAGGGCATCAGCGAAAGCAAGGTGCTGGAGAAAAATGAACATTGGAATTTTGAGATTACTATTAGTTGATACTAAAAGGATAATTACAAGGTTTCCAGTCACTATTGCAATGTATAGTATAAGTAGGATAGTGAAAAATAGAGGTTTAATGCTGTCTAGACCATGTATTCCAAGAAGATGGATCGCTGAGATTTTTGTTTGATTATCTCAACACATTTAAAAAAATCAGGAGGTTGACCTGTCAGGTAGGTGAGTGAAATTTTGAAACACAGAGATAGCATAAGGATAAAACACCAAAGCACCAAGTGACAAGAAATATTTGCACCTCCATTGGCATCAGAAAGTCCACTTAATCTGCTATTACCTAAAGTTTAAAATACCAAATTAAAATCTGCTTCTTACTGTTCTGGTCTTCCACTCTAGTTTGTTTTGTGGTCTTCACTTTAATCAGAATGTTCATTTAATTAAATATTGTTTAATGTGTCCTTGAACTGATTGTTTTCTGCAAGCTGAAACATTTACGTTTATTATAATTTACTTTAGGGTATGCACACATTTTCTCAAAATTATAATACAGGTATATTCCAAAGTCAACAGAATAACACAAGGTTTTTCTGGCCACTGAAGACATAGCTGAAAGAGGAAGAAGAAATTGTCTCAGTCTCGGGGCCAACAAGATTCTTTGCCCACTGCCTCCATTCTGTGAGGCAAAAGCAGCAGGAGACAGAGGGAGAATAGGAGCAGGTAGGTTAGGGTTCTGCTGGTGAGAATGGTAGCTTTGTGCTTCTAGTGGTGTGGAGGAAGAGGATTGGCAGTTTCCCGCATTCCCAACCTAACAGGAGAATAGTAACAAAAAAACTCACCAGTCTAAGGTTGATGGTGGCTGAATACACTATTCTGTAGGCATAGGTGAAGGGGGAGCTCCCAATGGAAAAAGGCTGTCCAATCTCCAAAAAAGGCAGCCTTGGTTTGAAGACTTTTTGCTTTAACAGGTAAAGATGCACTTAGTGTGTGTAGTGTATAACCCTACACCTTCACAAAACAAAGTTGGACTCCAACAGCAATTCATTTTTTTTAGTAATGCCCATGTTGAGGGTTAGGCCCAAAAAAATTTAAATTCGTAAACCGTAATGGGTTTCCATGCAAATGATCTGGCAAGGTTTGGATTTGGATTGGCAGTGATAAATTGTTGTGCATATAAATTGATTTGATCCACAATCAATGCATGCAGATCTTCCCTGAAAAACAGCTCCAAAAAATCAAGGGGAGCAGTTAAATTTGCTGTTTCCACCTGAATTCCAGGTTGGGCAGTGAATGGGGGAAATACGGATGCTGAAGAATATGTGGGCTGACAATTGAGATTTGTAAGCACATCCGGAAGGACACTAGGGGCTCTACAAGCCTGTGTGAGAACTCTTGGTGGCTGCGGGAGACTACTTGTGCACCAGCTTGTACTGCACTTATGGGACTCACTACGTCACCAAGTGATACTGCAGTGCTGATATGTAAAATACCAGGATGTACTAGGCCACTGGTGCTCGCCAGTTCACGAAAAGTTAGAGCCGCATTAGTACTGGCACTCTGCTGCATATGAGAGTCATCAAAATTTACCAGCAAGTGCTAGCAGAGATCAGGCCTGATTCTGAGAACACTGCGGTTTTGTGTGCAATGTATCAAGTGACAGTGACCTACTGACACTGCACTTGCTAAGGAAGAAGGGGGGGGTAAGTGTAGGGGTTAAACGCAGGTGCTGGCAGTTGCCGGGGCTGATCCTGCTAAAGCAGTGTTTTCGGAGACGCTATACTAATATGAACCTGTAGGTACATTGGCTATCTCCTAAACTTGCACCGTTTAGGAGATATTCTCTCCTTTCTAAAGCCGACGCATGTGCTCTGAAGGAACGGCATACCCATTCCAGATGTATTATGCTGCTCAATCATTCTAAAGTTAATGTCTATTCAGGATTAATATCTGTGGTTCAAATCTGAAAGATTTTTCCAACTTTGGTCTCCTAAAAACATATATATTTTTTTTAATTTCCAGTTGTAATGTGCTTTATTTCTACTTCAGAAATTTCTGCTTACCTAAGAAAGGCTAAAAAAGGTGTGCCGCAAACCTGTACAATTTTTTTTTTGGCCTTCAATCTTTGAAAATAGACAATTTTTTTGACGTGATCTCTCTCGCGCATTAGGTAAGCATTTGCACTTGGCCACTATGAGGCATATGGTATTCTGAGAAAAAAAATCGATTGATAATGTTACAAAAAAGAGGCAGAAATATTGCAAGCACGGCCTCAATGGATGACACACTTGCAGGTGAAATTTTCCAGTGCCACAAGCAAGAAAACCAGAATTTTTTTGGATGGATGTATGTTCTCCTTTTTTAGCTAAGATGCTATGACAAAGGGTGAGAGCACACACACTTCATCATGAATAAACAAATAATAGTGTATTTTTTGGAAACCGATGACTAAAACATTGTAAATATTTGAAGCATATTATCAAATCCCTTTTCATTATCTGCTATGAGAGAAAGAGAGAGGGACAGAGAGAGAGAGACAGAGAGAGAGAGAAAGAGAGAGAGAGAGAGAGACTTTGCAGTTCTAACACACTTCATTTCCTAGGGTACTGCTCTTCCATGGATACAGTACAACAAGTCAGTTTTGTCTCCCAAAGACAGGAACTGTGTTACTTGCATGATTATTACCTGAACATAAAGAAATAAATCCTAAAGTAAAGAAAATGAATGCAACCATCACAACTAAGAACTGATAAGCACCCATACATTACATTACATTTTTGTTCTTGGATTTAGATACACTTAAAATACAAATGTTTATTGGGTTTCAATGAGAGTGGAAAGCTAGAGCTCTGAAGTGAAATATGGGGAGTCTCCTTAAATGTTAATGGCCAGATACCTTGAGAAGTGAATGTCAGTTTTCTATCGACAGAAGATATGAGATTTCATGTCACTCATTCTCCATTGAATATTCACACATCTCTATCTATATTACTTCACTGCTATCTTTCGTAATTTTTTATGAAGAGCTTGTCTTATCTCCTGGTTCCTCAGACTATATATGAGAGGATTCACCAATGGGGTCACTACAATGTACAATAAGGAACTGTACTTGTTTATGTTAGGTGACATCTCACTGGATGGAGTCACATAAATAGTGATCAAGGACCCATAATATGCACCTACAGAGAGCAGGTGGGCGCTACATGTTGAAAAGGATTTCTTTCTGGCAGTAGAAGATGAAATCTTGAGAATGATAACAAAAATGTAGATGTATGTCCCGATGATAAAGGTAAGAGCACAGAATGCGGATAGGAGAGAGTATGTGAAGTCTAGCCATTGTGCGATAGATGTGTCTGATGTGGACAATTGCATAACTGGACCAAAATCACAAAAGAAATAATAAATAACACTGGGGCCACAAAACTGAAACTGAATTATCAAAATAAATTCGGATGATGACATGCTCCAAGTTAATACCCAACAACCATAACCCAACAAGAAGCAGATTCTGTGGTTCATAATTACAATATAATGTAAAGGGTTACAAATAGCTACATATCGATCATAAGACATTACAGCAAGAATAAAACATTGCACAAATCCAAAGATATAATATAAATACATTTGTGTGATACAGCCAGCAACAGACATTTTCCCCTTTGTCCTTATTATTATCTCTGCCATCATTGGTATAATACAAGTGGCTAGGAGGGAATCAGCGAAAGCAAGGTGCTGGAGAAAGAGGAACATTGGAATTTTGAGCTTTTTATTGGTTGACACTAGAAGGATAATTAAAAAGTTTCCGGTCACTATTGCAATGTAAAATAAAAGTAGGACAATGAAGATTAGAGGTTTGAAGTTGCCTAGACCTTGTACTCCAAGAAGATGGAACTCTGAGACTTTTGTTTGATTGTCTTGACACATCTTAAAAGCCAGGAGGTTGACCTGTCAGATAGGAGAGTGAAATATTTGATCATACAGAGAGTATAAAGAGAGAATGTCAAAGCAACAAGTAAAAATAAATTGTTCACTCAATTTGCCATTAACTTAAGTTTTGAAACATTGAATTACAATCTCCTTTCTAACTGTTCAGGTCTTTTACATAATTTTGTCTTCTGGTCTCCATTGTAACCACATGCTGCTCCGGCAGGGCGGCACGTTCAGGCTCAGTCATGTTATATACTGTATGTGATTGAGCCTGCTCCTGTTTAGGAGCATGTAACAAGCCTGCTGGGGCATGCAGTGCACATCTCCTGTGACCGCTGTGTTTGTCACACACAGTGGATCACTGTTACCTATAACTGGGTATCATGTGATCTCTATGATTGGCCATAACAATCACATGATAACAATGTAAACAGCCTGTCATAAATGGCTTTCCATTCATGAAGAGCTTGCTTACTGTTCACAGAAATCACATGGTACCTGGCTACCTGTACCATGTGATTAGCTTAGCCAATCACAGATCACAATATAAAGCAAGCTCTTCATGAATGGGAAACCCAATCACAGATCACAATATAAAGCAAGCTCTTCATGAATGGGAAACCCAATCACAGATCACAATATAAAGCAAGCTCTTCATGAATGGGAAACCCAATCACAGATCACAATATAAAGCAAGCTCTTCATGAATGGGAAACCCAATCACAGATCACAATATAAAGCAAGCTCTTCATGAATGGGAAACCCATTTATCACAGTTAAAGATATTGCTTATATGGTGATCTTCATTGTATAAGCAATAAAACTGTTAAAAAAAAACAGAGATCTCTAATCACCCCCCAGAGTAGTACCCCAGAGCCTATGCAACTGGTATACCTGGTGAAAGGAGATACACCTGGCCATAGTTATGATTAGAGGTGGCCAATTCCACAGGAGATTTTTCCAGCCTTAAAATGTAAAACACAATGACGCTCATAATCCCCCTGGTGTTCCTGATGGAGCACACAATATCATGAACAATTGTCCAGCAAGATTCTTCACCTGCTGCCTCCAGGAAGCAGAGGAGTAATAGGAGTAGAAAGGTTCTGCTGGTGAGAAGGGAAGGATGTGCTACTGGTGTTGAGGAAGAAAAGGGTGATGTGAAGAGCAGTTTCACACTTCCCAGATCTAAATGGAGAATAGCACAGGGTTTTGTCCACCAAGAAGGTGGCCTGGGTTTGCAGACTGTTCTCTTTAAGAGGGGAAGTGTCAGGAATGGACTTGCCAATAATGGTGGGACTCACCTGCCTTGTGGGCTGCAGTACCAGGGCTGGCCAGCGGGTGCTCTCAGCAATCAGAGACTCAACCCTGCAGTCAGCCAAACACCTGAAGCTGATTACGGAGGTGTATTTAAGGGATGGCCAGACCTGCAGTCTGGGCCTTGGTGTGTGTTTCTCCATGGGCCCCTGTATCTTGTTACCTGCATTCCTGTTCCTGTTCCTGCCGACTGACTGGTTGCCGACCCTGCCTGATTCTGACCTCTGCTGGCTTCTCCTGTTTGATCCCTGGCTTGTGACCCCGACCATTCTCTGCCTGACCCCCTTTACCTACCTGCCCGTTAGTTGCTGTACCCGGCTCGTGACCTGACTACTCTCTGCCTGCTCCTCCTGTTCCTACCTGCCCGATTGTTATTGACCCGGCCTGCCTGACGACGCTTGCATTGTATGTATTGTTATCTGTGGGTGGTTTGGTTTGGTTCATTTGCACTGTGTTTATGTTTTAGTATTGCACTGCGTTTATGTATTGTTAGTATTAATAAATTATATTGTTTATAACATATCTGAAGCCTGCGTTTCCCTGCGTCAGTTCACATACCTCTGGTCATACCCGGAGCCCTGACAGGAAGCTGCTCTTTATGTGTGGTGCATCACCCCACATTTCTCACAATAGAGTTTGACCTCAAAGCACCCCCTATTATCTACCACCATTTCCAGAACATTTATTTAATCTGGTTGCAATTCCACTGCATGCTAGGCATAACTGCAAGGCAAAATCAAAACAAGTTGGCTTTGGGTGCTTCACTTGTTTTTGTAACAGACAATGTTGTCCTTTGTGTGCTGATCTTTTTTTCAGTGGTTACACTTTTTAAGATTTTTCTTATTCAAGGAGTGAGAGGCCCACAGTCTCTAATACAAAAATGGAATAGGCAGAAAGTTGATATTTGATACGAAACACTGGAGCCTCACCCACATTCTCTGTCAACCGTATCTTTTTAAGTTACATTATTTATTTGGAACACTATTTTAAGATTAGTATTTGTAGTGCACACTGTTTTATTTACCCCATTCATTAACTTTTGTGTGTCTAGACTTGACCACTGGGTGTAGATAGTGCTACATATGCTTTAGGTACTAGTCTGCCCTGCAACACGTGTCATTTCAAAGAGCTTGTGCCTGGGGCCACCTTGACCATGATGTGGGGTACCTTTAGAGTGTGCACGCACTCATCAATGCCTGGAGCCAGGTGGGGCTGCGTGTGAAGTCAACATTATGGCAGTACCCCAAAATAGAGATGAGCCATAAAGCGTGTGCAGTAGCTAAAGTTACAGAGTGCCTCTGTAAAGTGTGCTGTCCCATATTACTACACACCTTGTCTGTGAGTTGTTGCATTTAGGAAGGACACCATGGAGCCTTTGCCCTCTCCACCTATCCAGTGTATCTCTGCCACCTCATTCCCATTGACAGAATGGGGTCCCGCCATGCACTAGTGCAGACTTCATGCACGCACATAATTAACTCCCGTTGCTCTCCTGTACCATGTGGCTAGGCCTTGGGTCTCCATAATATGGATTAAGTCCTGAACATTTGGATATCTGGCCACTGGGTAGGGAGCCAGAGCAATGACATCCTCGCTACTGGAGGACCTGTCACATACTACGCTTCCTGACAGGCTGCTAAACTTCTTCCACCAGTCCTTAGTTACCCTTGGTAACTGCTCTCTTGCTTTACTCCTTTTACTAAGTTAACCGTTCATAGTGGACTTGCCTCTTACCCAATATGTGTTTTACAGGCCCTGTTCTTTCACATGCCAGAAACCAGCATGCACCCCTTTTAGAGTAAATTCAGACCAGGCATTGGAACTATTTAGAAACTTTATTGGTGTGATAAATACAAAACACGTTGCAGTGTAGAACATAACTACTGAAAAGTGGCTTCCCAGGCACACTTTAAAAGGTGTCATTCCATTACTGGCATTCTCCAACAGCTGGTAGTGTCCTCCAGAGCTCCACTATCTTATTGGACTACATGGTGCATTGTACTTTGCTGGCTTCCTGTATAACTCTCCAAACTCAGAACTTCTGAACTCCCCTCCAGACTCCCTCTGGAACTGAACCTTTCCCTTATTTATCTATAACACAGGATGGAGGGCATGCCCTTGAAAAAGCCCAGAAACCGAGGTCCCAGCAGTTAACTTCTTCCCCAGCCTGGGCAGACCAACTAGCTATACTAAATACAAAACTCCCTGTAGGCACCTGACTACAATCTTTCATTGCAATGGGTTAACTTGTGGCTGAGAAGCTAAAAATATAATAATTAACATTTTAAAGATAAACTTAAAAATGATAAATAAAAATTACAGTTGATTTTATTCACAAACAACAGCCAGAAATATTGTCCAGACTCACTTCACAGTATGTAAATGTTTTTATAAGGTGGCTAATAAAAAGGGAGAAAGCAGCCAGGTTTATAATCAAGAATAAAAAAAAAAATAACAAAATTAGAGTGCCTTATTTCACAGAAAAAAAAGAAATATTGCACTGACTTGGTGCATATTATGGAATCTATTCCTAAATAAAATGTGCTGTGTGAATGTACAGCAGCCAAAGGGAGCTTTGTGGAACATAGATTACTTTATTATCAGAAAAAAATACCATAAAGTTAGTTCATGTTAAAACACTTAAAAATTAAACCGAATAGAAATATATGTTTTCTTTTTTATATGGACCACAAATGTTACAAAAATAAAATAATAAAAACTAACACATTTTCAAAAGTTATTAAAAAAATGGCAAATATTTTTGTTTTAAGGCAGCTAATAAATAGATAATTAAACTGCAATGCTGGCCTGTTTCTTAAACCAGAAATTCACAATATGATAAAAATACAATCTTACTTTTAGTTCAATGATAGTAATCTGGTAAGTATGGCAAAACTAACACATAGCATGAGATAATCTGCTAAAGAAAAGAGCATCAATATGGAAAAGGCCAACAGTTCAAACAGACTAAAATGTCGGGGTAATTAAAGGAAGATCAGGTGATTAGTTAAAATACAATATTAAAACGTAATAATAAAATGTGGGACAGATTTTAACAATACTACATTGGAACATAAAATTGGAATATAATGCATACTGAAACTACTGAGGTAAGCAGCATTCTTTTTTACAGCCCAAAAAGAGAGGACAAAAGAGACCAAAAAGGGCCCAGTGTACTGTTGTGATTTTCAATATCATGACGGTTTGATTGTGGTAATCATTGCATAAAATAAATGGCTGTTTGCAAACAACCTTCATTTTGGAAGATTGTGAATGATTTGTGCTTGACTCTGATTGAATGTTTGCCCAAAAAATTAAAATCTGAATTAGTGGCATAATTCTGCTGCAATTGTGTATTGATTATTCCTGTTTGGTTATTTAACTAAATAAAAAAAATAATATTCTCATTATAATTATTGTGATCATTATTACTATTATTATTATTATTATTATTATTATTAATCTGACCTCTCTATCCTGTTTACAGATACCATTAAATGTGAAAGTAAAAGAAAATCCCAGATTTTGGGTTGTCCCCAAAAAAGTAATAGAGTATACATCTTCCAATAGGGACACAAAAAAATATGGGCAATAGGGCAAAAAAAAAAAAGAGCAGTTTCTACCTTTTTGGATCAGTTCTCTCAACAGTAATGCATAGAAACCTAAATATAGAAATCATTGGGGTTGATTTACTTAAATAATAACTAAATTACTTTTTTAACTTTTGAACAGAGTGGAGATGGATTAGAACATCTGTCAGGTAGTTATTGCTGTCTGTGCCCCCATTTGGGAAATTCACCCTCTCTATTTGTCCTGTTTACCATTATCATCAAATGTGAAAGTAAAAAAAAAATACCAAATTTTGGATTGTCCCCTGAAAAGTAATAGAGGAGACATCTTGCAATGGAGACACCAATGGCAAAAGAAAAAAATAGCAGTTTCTACCTTTTTGGATCAGTTCTCTCAACAGTAATGCATAGAAATCTAAATATAGAAATCATTGGGGTTGATTTACCTAAAGAAAAACTAAATAATTTTCGCCTTGTTCACAACCGTATGAACTGCTACCTCACCAACAACCTTCTTGATCCCCGACAGTCTGGCTTCCGCCCACAACATTCCACAGATACTGCCCTAGTAAAACTCACTAATGACCTACTAACTGCTAAAACCAATGGCCATTACTCCATACTCATACTCCTTGCCCTTTCCGCTGCCTTTGACACAGTCGACCACCCGCTCCTCCTCAGTAAACTCCACTCCATCAGCCTCCGTGACTCTGCTCTCTCCTGGTTCTCCTCCTACCTTTCTTAGTGCACTTTCAGTGTCACATACAACTTCTCCTCCTCCGCTCCACTTCCTCTTTCTGTTGGGGTACCCCAAGGTTCTGTCCTTGGGCCCCTCCTTTTCTCTCTCTATACCTCTATACCTCCTCCCTGGGCCAACTGATAACCTTGCATGGCTTCCAATACCACCTCTATGCTGATGACACCCAGATCTATCTCTCCGCTCCCCAGCTCCCCAGCTCACCCCCTCAATCTCCTCACGTATCACAAATCTACTAAGCGACATATCAGCATGGATGTCACATCACTACCTTACACTCGATCTTTCAAAAACTGAGCTTGTAATATTTCCATCTCCCTGATCCCCCACTCATGACTTTACCATTAATATCAATAGCACAACCATTGGTCCTTCCCCTCATGCCAGGGTGCTAGGCGTAATCCTAGACTCTGACCTCTCCTTTGAGCCCCACATCCACTCACTGGCTAAATCCTGCCACCTCAACCTCCGGAACATTTCCAATATCCGCCCCTTCCTGACCAATGACACCACAAAACAACTTATCCATGCCTTGGTTAAATCCTGCCTTGATTACAGCAACTCCCTCCTCACATGTCTACCGTTACACAGGCTATCCCCCCTTCAGTCTATTAGGAATGCTGCTGCTAGACCCATACACCTTACAAGCGACTGCTGCCCCTCTCTGCCAATCCCTCCACTGGCCTCCACTAATCCAACGTATAAAATTAAAAATACTAACCACAGCTTACAAAACCATCCACAACACTGCCCCCAGCTACATCACCAACCTCATCCACAGATACCGCCCAAATCGCTCACTCCGCTCCTCCCATGATATCCTCCTCTACCATCCTCTGGAACTCCCTACCACAGCATGTCTGGTCAGCCCCCACCCTGTCTGCCTTTAGGAGATCTTTGAAAACTCACTTCTTCAGGGAAGCCTACCCCACCTCCACCTAAGAACTGTACTTGAACCACCTCCACCAGATCATCCCCATGCAGCTATCACCTTCTGTATCACCTCCCCCTTCCTTTAGACTGTAAGCTCCATGAGTGGGCCCTCCTATTCCTTCTGTACTGAAATGTATTGTAATTGTACTATCTCCCTTATATTGTAAAGCGCTGCACAAACTGTTGGCACTATATAAATCCTGTGTAATAATAATATTAATAATAAATAACTTTTTTTTTTAACTTTTGAATAGAGTGGAGATGGATTAGAACATCTCAGGTATTTATTGCTGTCTGTGCCCCCGTTTTGGAGATTTTACCTCTCTATTTGTCCTATTTACCATTATCATTAAATGTAAAAGTAAAAGAAAATCCCAAATTTTTGATTGTCTCCAGAAAAGTAATAGAGGAGACATCTTACAATGGGGACACAGATGGCAAAAAAAAATGAGCAATTTCTACCTTTTTGGAACAGTTCTCTCAACAGTAATGCATAGAAACCTAAATATAGAAATAGTTGGGGTTGATTTACTTAAAGAATAACTGTCACAGACTGCCAGTGACCTAGACACGTCCCACATGGTCTTCAAAACTCTTGCACAGGAAGCAGCCCTTCTCTCACTGTTCCTGTCCATGCTGCTGGAATCATCTTGCTCCCAGAAAGATGCAGTGTAACGGAAGCGTAGGCAGGACAGAGCACACGGAGAAGATGGAGAACACACAAAACTTTATTGAAGCAACAAAAGGACAGACACTCAATGTGGAAATGGAAGGGAGGGTGATGTGTGCGCAAACCAGGGACGATTCCAGGCACGGGGGGTCTTCAGAGACAGCTTGTAGACCCCCCGTGCCTGGAATCATCCCTGGTTTGCGCACACATCACCCTCCCTGCCATTTCCACATTGAGTGTCTGTCCTTTTGTTGCTTCAATAAAGTTTTGTGTGTTCCCCATCTTCTCCGTGTGCTCTGTCCTGCCTATGCTTCCGTTACAATAACAAAATAACTTTTTTTAACTTTTGGATAGAGTGAAGATGGATTAGAACATCTGTCAGGTAGTTATTGCTGTCTGTGCCCCCCATTTGGGAGGTTGACCCTCTCTATTTGTCCTGTTTACCATTATCATCAAATGTGAAAGTAAAAGAAAATCCCAAATTTTGGATTGTCCCCAGAAAAGTAATAGAGACATCTTCCAATGGGGACACAGATGGCAAAAAAAAAATTGAGCAGTTTCTATCTTTTTTGGATCAGCTCTCTCAACAGTAATGCATAGAAACCTAAATATAAAAACCAAGTAATAGAGGAGAAAATAACTTTTTTTAAACTTTTGGAGTGGAGATGGATTAGGATTATGTATCACGAGTTGTAGATATAGTCATTGTTAGCAAAGGTTCCCTGAGACCGGAAAGTTATTTCAAGGGTCCCTCTTGACGGATGTGACGTCACAACGTTTGGCGATCTGTCGGCGTCCGTGGATCCCGGAGGAGGCTGTATGATTTTAGTGCTGTGATCAAGGTTTATGCTAGTTTCGGTTTAGACACAATTCATTGTAAGTGCAATGATATTTTTTAAATAAATTCTTTGTTATATGTTGCTGCACTATGAGTCTCTTGCTTCCTGAGTACTATTTGAATTATATGAAGAAGGGGTGCCATACTGAATTGTTCCATATATGCTGAGAGTCATCTGCAGACCATTGCTCCCAGAGTACAAGTGCTTTTGCTGGTTTATAATTTGACCAGCACATTGCTCTGGTGAGTTTATTCAATCTATTCAGTGGTGGATTTGTGCACAGTGATTTTGTGTTTTTTTCAAAAGAAGAAATTTGGATTAGAAGATCTTGATTATTGATAAAGATACAAAAAAAAAAAATTTTTTTTGGTGTTGGACACTTGCACATTTAATTTGGACACTATTAAAAATTGATTTATATTAAGATTTATGTATTCACACTATAAGTAATAAGTTTTATAAGTTGTGTGGGATTACTAGCGCAAACCTGTTTTTTTCATTTAAGGGTCCCTCTAAGTTGAAAAAGTTGAGGAAGGCTGCTTGAAAGTGTAACTAAAGGCAAACCTTTCTTTTTCATTTTGAATAGAGCAATGAAAGGTTTTTTTGTTCTATTGGGAAGATTTACCTTCATGATAATGGTAAAAAGGACAAATAGGATGCATTTCCTTAATGGGGACACAGACAGCAATAACAACCTAATAGGTGTTCTAATTCCTCTCCACACAATCCAAAACTATCCTTTAGGTATATTTTAAATAAATACAAAATATCTTTCTAAATGTCAAATTTTGAAAGAGAACAAAAAAATCACACAAATATCCTTCTTCCACCTTCCACCAATAAAAAAAGACGTCAAAGAAACCTATTTATATACTTTCATTACAATTCAATATTTCACACTTAGAAAGATATTTTGTATTTTCTTAAATTAACTTCATTGTTATGTGTGTCCTGTGAAAACAGCTTCCCTTTAACTGGTATTCTAGTCATCTTTTTACTTTTGTATGAATACATCTGCTGCAGGGGGCGCACTGACTTAGTGAGTTGGCGTACTTAAACCATTTTACCTCTTTATTAGCAATAAAAACTGACAGGGGTTCTAATCCTTCCCCACTGTATCCATCCCACTATTTATCGCATGAGATAAAATGCTGCATGATTTCACCCCAAATTTTAAAGAGGAAAATACCACTTTGTAAATGGAGCCCATTACCAGAATACTGGAGGGAAATTTGCACCCAGAAGCTACAACTGGGACACACATTCCTACATGGCAATGAAACAAAACAAGTTTAGTTTCGGCACAAAAAAGTGAAGGCTATAAAGTGGTTATCACAATCTCTTGGGCCAATGACATCAATGAGTCACTTTTTGGAGATCCCAAACACGTAGTTCATACTAGACAACCAAAGAATTTATAGGGCCTGGTGGCTCTTTGTCCAAAAAGAATGGGCAGCTTTACCACATGAGAAAATAAAGGGCCTCATTCACAATTATCACAAGAGACTGCAAAAAGTAATTGATGCTACATGATATTAAGACGTAATCCAGTGTAAACAGCTGAACAGGAGCAATTTATTATTTTTGTATTTACAATGATTTTCTCAATGGTTGTGCTATCTGGTGATGCCTAATGTTAAAATTTGAACGAAAATAGTCTAGACTGAAATAATTTATAAAAAATGTGTATGGCCTGATACAGCTGTATCTTGACAGATTAAGATGAACCATTTACACCTCTCTCTGCCAACGAAAACCCTAAACCTAGTTTCTGACAGAAGCCATTTAACCAACATTTGTTTTATTGGATGGTGGGAAGATGTTCACTAAACGATTGATTCCCATCCAGTTAGCGTACAGATAGGATTTATCATCTGGATATCAACACTGGAAAGCCAAATTGCTTGCAGACAAGTCAGTTCCCGAACAAGGTGGTCCTTTAGTACCCAAGAATAAACAGCCAATGTGGGTTCCCATGAGCCGTGAACTATTTCTGCAGCATAGATTGCAAGTCCCACACTTTATGAGCCCTTCTCCTGCTGGATATTGGGAGCCGCCTCTACTGCCTACCCATTGGCCTTGCCCTGAGTTACATTGCACATTTTGAATCCAGTATTATTTCTACACTTTAAAGCAGTAAATCTTTTACATTTTGAGGAAAAACAGGTGTTTGTTTTGTAAATTTCTTTAAAAGAGTAGACTGGTTACTGATATTTGGCTAATTGGTTGGTCTAAAGCTGTGCAGAGTTACCTACCTTTTTGAGTAACGCATATCACTCATGAACATCTGCAGTCTACAGATATGAATTAGCTAAGGTCATTTTATAGTTTCCTACATCAATTATTAAGTCCTTTGGGTTTTCTATCATCGTTCCTTCTGTATAATAGTATCTACTGAGCCTTTGTTGATACAGCCGTGTATTTACCACTAATGAGCCATTGTAAAAAGAAGTCCCTGGAGTAACTACTGATTCCTTCTTATTATTTTATTATTATAGTATATATTATTTATTAATTAAGACTAGCAAAACAGAAAACTCCATAATACACATAGAAATAGAAAATCTATGGGTCCCAGTCTAGTTTTTTGGCAAAGATTGGGGCTCACACATTCTGATTGTAACAATTCTAACCGAGTCCTACTAGTGTTTATTATACATTGGGGCTGATTTACTTTGCACTGGAGAGTGAAAAATCAGATTCACTTCTGTATAGAAACCAATCAGCTTCCATGTTTTATTACCAAAGCTTAACAAGCTGAGGTTAGAGCAGTGCCTTTTTACAGACAAGGCACCCTTTAAAATTTTGGATAATGTCAAGGCACCCTTTAAAATTATGGACAGTATTGAGGCACCCCATTCTAAAATGTAAAAGCCATTCTAATAATTTATAAAACGCAGCAATATCCACACATGTAGGACAACCAACATTAGAGGTAATTTATTCTTCCAAAGCAAATATACTTTTGCACACTGGTACTGACTAGTATTCCATTGTTTCTTTTTTCCCTCAGTTTTTCTCCATCACTAAGCTAATGTGACCCCAGCAACGATGGAGAGGGGCAGAGGAGGATCAAAAAAGGATGCTGTGCATCCTCCTTATCAACTGATGATGTCATTAGTTGTCAGGACTCTGTTGGCTAGAAGGTCGTAATGGCGCACAATGAAAGCCTGTTGCTTTGTGTAACCAAAATGTAGGCTTGATCCACCTGCTGGCTTGTGTACAGGTTTTGGGCAATTTTTTGACATTTTGCCAAGGCACCCCTGAAGAAACCTCAAGGCACCCCAGGGTGCTTGGGCACCCTGGTTGAAAAATGCTGGGTTAGAGGCTGACTGGTTTCTATATAGAAGTGAGCCTGATTTTGCACTCTCCAGCTTTAGTAAATAAACCCTGTTGTGTAATATTTTCCATACTGGACCACTCCACATTGGTGCATGAAGTAGTTTCAAGAGAAGGGGGCTAGTCTGGGGCAATGGGAACATTTGCCTCTTGGGCCAGTATTAATAATTTAACCCCAGCCTGCAATGCTGGCAGAGAAAGCTACTTGATTGTCAGTTTATTGTTTACAAGACAGACTGCTCTTGTTCACATCTGAGCAGAAGATTCTGTATTTATTCAGTGACAGAGATAGCTGCTGCACAGAACACAGAGCAGCTGATGTTCAGTCACTCTCCATCCACCAGAGGGCGAGGTGAGGACATGCACTGTTAGAGACCTATGAGAGTAAACATGGAAGATTGTGGGGAGTGTAGTTCTCTAAAAGACGTAGTCATTACCACAGGCTTGCTATAAACTGCAATTGCCAGTAGAAAAAAATGAAAGAGGAGGGGTTGAAATAGTTTTCTCCTGACAGAGGAAGAAGTCTCTCTTTCCTTGGGGAGACGAGGACTGGGACAAACTGCAACCCACCTGAGAGCTGTGAAGCTGGTGAGCGGGTGATTCCTATCTAAGAGCAGTGGAGGCAAACCAGATGCTATTCTGGAGCCTTGGAGGATGTAAACGTGTAATTTAAAGAACCTTGGAACCTTTCAATGGAGTATTTTGAGCCACCTTGAAAAGACCCTTTCTCACTAAATGATACATGTATTTTAGCTATTTTCATTGGTACATATCTCACAGGCCACTGCCAAGCTCTCCAAGGCCTTTTTGACAATCCCTTTCCCCCTTACCTGTTAGCCCAGGGCCATTACTGATTTCTATGTGTCAGCTCTTATTGACTTCAATGGAGCTCGGATTTGGGATCTAAACTTCCCAAAATCCATACCAGACCCTTATCCAAGCATGCAGCCCGGCAAGTCAGGAAGGAGAGAATAAGTGAGCACCTCCCTCTCCTAAACCATACCAGACCACATGCCCTCAACATGGGGGGTGCTTTGGGGCAGGGGGGCTACAACTGTGGCCAGTGGTTGCGGGGGTCTGTGGGTGGGATGCTTATCGAAATCTGGAAGCCCCTTTTAAAAAGGGGGGACCCCAGATCCAACTTCCCTGTGTGAATGAGTATGGGGTACATGGTACCTCTACCCATTCACATAAAAAAAATTGTAGTGGAAACATGATAGGAGACAGTCTTTGACAAGTCCTTTACTAAAAACAAAAATTTTAAAAATATCATCGAAGTAGATCCAATGTCAATCACAATGCCCTCCGCCACCACCTAAAAAAAAATACTCCGCTGTTGACGCTGTCTCCTGCCATCTGTCAGCTGCACCAGGATGACAGTTCTTAAATAATGTGATGATGTCACAAGGATGTGGGGTCACCCCATCCCCTTGTGACATCATCATGCTCTGTGATTGGCCAAAGCTTTGGCCAATCACAAAGCACTGTCAGGGTGCAATGCATTTTAGGGTGTGGCGGGCAAACAGCCCACCGAACACTCTTACCATTCATGTGTTCACCAAACACACGAACGGCCGTGTAACAGTGTATACCCAGAGATGGACGCGGTTCAACCATTTTGGCTTCAACCTCCATCTTGACAAAGGGGTTAACCATCCTGACAAACATATTTCCCCCTCATTCCCCCCCTTCCCTCTCTGTTCAGCCACAGTGACATCTGATTGTGGGTCACTGGAAGGCTAGAGCCAGCAGGGAGCCCAGAGCTATAAAACACCTCTCTGAGCTGGGGCCTAGCTGTCCAAAGAACCTGTGCAATTTAACACCTCGTATAAGACAAGGCAAGCTTTCCCTGGAGTTCAAAGAACTTTCCCAGGAAACACGACCAGATAACCTTTGTTAAAATCCATTTTTCCCCTATGCCTCATATCTTGGAATATGAGAGACTTACACAAAAACTGGACATATCGTCAGATTGGCCACGAGAAGGCGAACAGTTTGGTAGGTCACTCGCATTCTCTCGAATACATAGAAAAGCCAAAAAATAGATCTTGTGAACCGTTCAGTGTATAATTTCATAATTCATATCTAATCAATCCTCAGACGTGTCTGCCTAATAATCTACCCACGGGTGGAATGTCACTTGTGCAGATGGAAAGTTATGGGCCAAAATATGAGTTATGGGAGATTTTGGCTCTAGTTGAGGTATCCGCTCATACCTACATGTTCTAAACGGGGTATTGGTTCTTGACTTCAGAGACACCCCCTGCTGGGGAACTACAAATTAGGCTGTCAGGCCTAAGAAGAGTGAGTTGAAGACGTCTCCCATTTTAACATCAGTACCACCTGAGGAGACCCGTGCCCTTTCGCTCTGAAACTTGAATCTGCTAACCCAGGACTTTGGCAAGTACCTTAACCCTTTCACCTCTCTCTGATATCTCTTTTGCTGTGCTGTTAGTGTCTGTATATTTATATATATATCTTAGTTACATCTTTTTCTGTAAATATTTTTATTGCACCCGTTTGACCTTTTAGTAATAAATCTTTCCTTCTGAAGGTGTTGAACTGTTTCTATAGCTCTGTATTGCAATTTACGAATTCCTGCCTCTAAAGAGAACGCTGCTGTGTTTGTTTAACCCTCTGTATAACCGTGTAATACAGACGATTACCTCAACCATTATAGTGTTATTGCGGATATCGCCGAGTTTCCTCTTTCTCTGTACAAAAAGGAGGTGGTGGCATTGTGAAGGGTTAATTGCGTAATTAACCTGACCCAGTAACAATCGCTCAGGCTGCCGGTACATCGATTGTGGTCCAATTAGCTGGAAAATTGTTGTGCAGGGTGCAGCTGGGTGTGGCATTGTTACGCACGTGACATTGCCGTTTTAGATCGGTTGGGGGGACGCCTACCCTGTGCAAAGGTATTCCTAGATTGGGGTGCGGGAAGGGGGGTGAAGGAGGTGGGGGTCTCGGAGGAAATTCCCACACCTGTTTTATTGGGTGCTGACCTAGGCACTCTTGTTTCCTATTATGACCCTGTCGAGAATACCTGGAAGGTTCCCTGGAACTCTCTGGACATGCCAAGGTACTGTGTGCAGATATTGGGATAATGTCTGGGCAACCTGTGGATGGACATGACATCGCAGTTTTAGATCGGCTAGTCCTCCAGGTCACATGTTTGGTGAGAAGGTCTGGGGTCTGACACCACGATCGTGACAGGCCGGTGTTCTAGTTCAACTACAGCCTATCAGTATTTAACTGAATTCCTTTTTTATCTGTTTAATTTACCTTTAAATGTGTTTTGTCATGTATTTCCAATAAATGTTAAAAATATCTGCCGATCTGAGAGAAATCCAATGAGCTTGTAACTTCCTGACTACACTTCCTAAGCTGACTACACAGCGCCTCTCGTTGCATTGAAATCCCAAGTGGTCCTATCAGTCCGGTCCAAGCTACTGCTCCAAAACATCTCCATTTATGTTATGAAGATGAGGAGAAGCAGAGATGTTTTGCAGTTCATTTTCACACACTTCATTGCACACTTAAAGTGGAAGGAAAGCCTAAATGCTTTGAATGGGCCACTGCAGTCCTAACCAATCATTAAACATCCTGATATGCCCCAAAAGCAGAGTTGCTCCCCATCATGTGACCACAATCCCAGTTCACTTATACACAGAGTGGCCGGCGGACGTGTGCATTATCTTCTAGCCTTGTTACTCATGAGAAGGCATGTAAGAGGAAGGGAGGATGACAGGCGGGACTGAGTGGGGTAGAGTGCAAGGTGGATGGCTGGCTGAGAGATCTCGGAGTGACAACTGCACCAGAACATGGACATTCATATGTCACAAGTAGAGGAAATGGGAGGGGGGACTGTGTGTGGCAGATCAGAGCTGGCTGGCATAACCAGGACCGACAATGACAAAGTGTGCAGGAACATTCGGCTGCACACATCAAATGTTGTCGGTACAAGAAAGGAGGGGTTCTGAATGGCTTGATTAGATAGTTGTTTCTAATCAAACATTCAGAAAACTAAAAAGTGGATAGTACAGATGTGGATGTCAGAAAGCATAGAAATGTGTGGGAGATTTTCATTCTTGATTGAAATTCCACTTTCATTTCAAAAAGCGAAAACACGGCTCCTTCATGGAAACAGCACAGCAATTGAGTGTTGTCACCCTAGGACCAGGTGAAAATGAAGAAAACATTTTTTTAAAAATAAAACTTAATGCAGCCATCATAACAAAGGACCAATAAGCTCCCATGCTATCCATTTTTGTTCTTGGATTTTGATGCGCTTAAAAAAATATTTATTGGGTTTCATTGAGAGTGGAAAGCCCAGAGCTCTGAAATGGAATGTGGGGTGCCCCAGTACATTTTAAGGGTAAAATAGAGTCCAGCTTGAGAAGTGAATGTCAGTGTTCCATCGACAGAAGATTTGTTATTTCATCTCTCTCATCCTACTTTGAAAATACACCCATCTCTATCTAAATACACACATCTCTATCTAAATACACACATTTCTGTCTAAATACACACATCTCTATCTAAATACACACATCTCTATCTAAATACACACATCTCTATCTAAATACACACATCTCTATCTAAATACACACATCTCTATCTAAATACACACATCTCTATCTAAATACACACATCTCTATCTACAATACACACATCTCTATCTACAATACACACATCTCTATCTAAATGGTCTTACTGCTATCTTCCTCCACTTCTTATGAAGAGCTTGTTTTATCTCCTGGTTCCTCAGGCTATATATGAGAGGATTCATCAATGGGGTCACTACAATGTACAACAGACAACTGTACTTGTTCACGTTAGGTGACATCTCAGTAGACGGAGTCACGTAAATAGTAATTAAGGACCCATAATATGCACCCACAGAGATCAGGTGGGCACTACATGTTGAAAAGGATTTCTTTCTGGCAGTAGAAGATGAAATCTTGAAAATTACAATAAAAATGTAGATGTATGTCCCGATGATAAAGGTAAGAGTACAGAATAAGAAAAGGGCAGAGTATGTGAAGTCTAGCCATTGTACGATAGATGTGTCTGATGTGGACAATTGCACAACTGGACCAAAATCACAAAACAAGTAATCAATGTCACTGGGGCCACAAAACTGAAACTGACTTATCCAAATAAATTCAGTTGAACATATGCTGCAAGTTAATACCCAACAACCATAACCCAACAAGAAGCAGATCCTGCGGTCCATAATTAAAATATAATGTAAAGGGTTACAAATAGCTACATATCGATCATAAGACATTACAGCAAGAATAAAACATTGCACAGATACAAAGATATAATAGAAATACATTTGTGTGATACAGCCAGCAACAGACATTTTCCCCTTTGTCCTTATTATTATCTCTGCAATCATTGGTATAACACAAGTGGCTAGGAGGGAATCAGCGAAAGCAAGGTGCTGGAGAAAGATGAACATTGGAATTTTGAGCTTTTTATTGGTTGACACTAGAAGGATAATTAAAAAGTTTCCGGTCACTATTGCAATGTAAAATAAAAGTAGGACCATGAAGATTAGAGGTTTGAAGTTGCCTAGACCTTGTACTCCAAGAAGCTGGAACTCTGAGACTTTTGTTTGATTGTCTTGACACATCTTAAAAGCCAGGAGGTTGACCTGTCAGATAGGAGAGTGAAATATTTGATCATACAGAGAGTATAAAGAGAGAATGTCAAAGCAATGAGTAAAAATAAATTGTTCACTCAATTTGCCATTAACTTAAGTTTGGAAATATCGAATTACAATCTCCTTTCTAACTGTTCAGGTCTTTTACATCATTTTGTCTTCTGGTCTTCCCTCTCGTACAGGCTCAGTCATGTACATTTGTGTGATTGAGCCTGCTCCTGTTTAGGAGCATGTAACAAGCCTGCTGGGGCATGCAGTGCGCATCTCCTGTGACCGCTGTGTTTGCCAGACACAGTGTATCACTGTTACCAGTAACCGGGTATCATGTGATCTCTATGATTGGCCAAAGCAATCACATGATAACAATGTAAACAGCCTGTCATGAATGACTTTCCATTCATGAAGAACTTGCTTACTGTTGGTTCACATAAATCACATGGTACCTGGCTACCTGTACCATGTGATTAGCTTAGCCAATCACAGATCACAATATAAAGCAAGCTCTTCATTAATGGGAAACCCAATCACATATCACAATATAAAGCAAGCTCTTCATGAATGGGAAACCCAATCACAGATCACAATATAAAGCAAGCTCTTCATGAATGGGAAACCCAATCACAGATCACAATATAAAGCAAACTCTTCATGAATGGGAAACCCAATCACAGATCACAATATAAAGCAAGCTCTTCATGAATGGGAAACCCAATCACAGATCACAATATAAAGCAAGCTCTTCATGAATGGGAAACCCAATCACAGATCACAATATAAAGCAAGCTCTTCATGAATGGGAAACCCATGTATGACAGTTAAAGCTATTTCTTATACAGTGATCTTCATTGTATAAGCAAAAAAAGTGTAAAAAAAACCCAGATATCTCTAATCACCCCCCAGAGTAGTACAGTATCGTTATAATGACACTGAGCTGCTCTGACGACAGAATGTGAAAAAAAAAAAGTAAAAAAATAGTAAAAATTGTACAAATTATTTTTTGTTTTTTTTGTTTTTACCGTACAGTCATCAGCCAGTACACCAGATCACTGCCACACCAGTCATTTGATGATTCTGTACTGCCCTGGTGACTATGAATATTGTGTCTACTTTCCAAAAAGGGGTCATTTGGGGGATATTTGCACTGTCCTGGTGTTTTATACACAGGTGCCAAATATACAGTATATACTATAGATTTAGATGCTAGAACTTTCCTACAGACTAATCAATAAACACTTATTTGGATTTGTTGTACCAAAGACATGTAGAAGAATACATTATAGTATACAATATGAGAATACAATATAGAAAATATAGTTTTTTATCAAAATTTTTGTCTTTTTTTTTGTTTTTAGTATAAAAATGGCCTGGTCATTAAGGGGATAAAACATTCCTGAGCTCAAGTGGTTAATTGGTGTTCATTTCATATGGTATATTGTGTAAATTGTGATTAAATGGATTGTTTTCTACATTAATGGCTATACTCCCAGAAAATTACTATCTGCCGAAACTGTAAAATCAACTATTGTTGAATCTTGTTTTAGGAATGCACACATTTTCTCAAAATATGAATAAAGCTGACATTGCAAAATCAACACGGAATAACATAAAGATTTTTTTTTGTTTATGATGGATCAGGGGCGGACTGACAACTCATGGGGCCCCCGGGCAATAGGGAATCATGGGGCTCCTGTGTCCTTGCCAAACTCAAAAAAGCCTATGAAAAAGGTACGAGGGGCATCTCATGGGGCCCCCTACTGACCCCGGGCCCTCGGGCAGTGCCCGAGTTTCCAAATGGTCAGTCCACCCCTGTGATGGATGGTGGTGCCCCCTCGTCTCCTTCACCTTGGTGATGATGACAGCACAGTCACCTGCACCCCTTTCTTCTCACTGACTTTAAGTGGTCTCTCCTCAGGACCACCAATCCCCTTCCAAGCACACCAAAGACTATACAACTGGTATACCTGAAGATACACTGGGCCATAGTTTTTCAAAGCTGTTCAGCAACAGGTAGGATTAGAAGTGGCTGATTCCACAGGAGATTTTGCCAAAGCTTAAAATGTAAGACACAATGAGGCTCATAGTCCCTTTGGTGTTCCTGCTGGAGCAACAATGCATGGTGGAATATCATGAACACTGGAGACACAGCTGCAAGGGAAGAGGAAAACTTCCAATTGTCTCAGGGCCAGCAAGATTCTTCACCTACTGCCTCCATCTCTGTGGGCCAAAGGCAATGGGAGGCAGCACAGTAATAGGAGTAGAAAGGTTCTGCTGGTGAGAAGGGAAGGATGTGCTACTGGTGTTGAAGAGAAAAGGAGTGATGTGAAGAGCAGTTTCACACTTCCCAGATCTAAACGGAGAATAGCACAGAGAATTTTTCCACCAAGAAGGTGGCCTGGGTTTGCAGACTGTTCTCTTTAGGAGGGGAAGCTGCTCCTTATGTGTGGCACATCACCCCACATTTCTCACAATAGAGTTTGACCTCAAAGCACCCCCTATTATCTACCACCATTTCCAGAAGATTTATTTAATCTGGTTGCAATTCCACTGCATGCTAGGCATAACTGCAAGGCAAAATCAAAACAAGTTGGCTTTGGGTGCTTCGCTTGTTTTTGTAACAAAGTTGTCCTTTGTGTGCCGCTCTTTTTTTCAGTGGTTACACTGTTTAAGATTTTTCTTATTCAAGGAGTGAGAGGCCCAGAGTCTCTAATACAAAAATGGAATAGGCAGAAAGTTGATCTTTGATAGCTCTGAGATATGAAACACTGGAGCCTCACCCACATTCCCTCTCAACAGTATCTTTTTAAGTTACACTATTTATTTGGAACACTATTTCAAGATTAGTATTTGTTTATTGCTTTAGTGCACACTGTTTTATTTACCACATCATTAACTTTTGGGTGTCTAGACTTGACCACTGGGTGTAGATAGTGCTTCATGTGCTTTAGGTACTAGTCTGCTCTGCAGCACGTGTCATATCAAAGAGCTTGTGCCTGAGGCTACCTTGACCATGATGTGGGGTACCTTTAGCGTGTGCATGCACTCATCAATGTTTGGAACCAGGTGGGGCTGCGTTTGAAGTCAACAATATGGTAGTACCCCAAATTAGAGATGAGCCATAAAGCGTGTGCAGTAGCTAAAGTTACAGAGTGCCTCTGTAAAGTGTTCTGTCCCATGTTACTACACACCTTGTCTGTGAGTGGTTGCATTTAGGAGGGACACAGTGGAGCCTTTTTCCTCTCCACCCATCCAGCATATCTCTGCCACCTCATTCTCATTGACAGAATGGGGTCCTGCCATGCACTAGCGCAGACTTCATGCATGCACATAATTAACTCCTGCTGTGCTCCCTTACCGTGTGGCTAGGCTGTGGGTCTCCATAATTTGGATTAGGTGCTGAACTTTTGGGAAATTGGCCATTAGGGAGGGAGCCAGAGCAATAACATCCTTGCTAATGGAGGACCTGTCACCATACCATATACCACTCTTCATGACAGGTTGCAAAACTCCTTCCACCAGTCCTTGGTTACTCTTGGTAATTGCTCTCTTTCTTTACTCCTCTTTTTAAGTTAACCCTTCATAGTGGACTTGCCTTTTACCCAATATGTGCTTTACAGGCCCTGTCCTTTCACATGCCAGAAACCATCATGCACCCCTTTAGAGTACCTTCAGACCAAGCTTTGTAACTATTTAGAAACTTTACTTGAAAACTTCCATGGTGTGATACATACAAAACACATTGCAGTATAGGACATAACTACTAACATGTGGCTTCCCAGGCATACTTTAAAAGTGTCATTCCATTACTGGCATTCTCCAACAGCTGGTAGTGTCCTCCAGAGCTCCACTATCTTGTTGGACTACATGGTACATTATCCTTTGCTGGCTTCCTGTACAGCTCTCCAAACTCAGAACTTCTGAACTCCACCCCAGGCTCTCTCTGGAACTGAACCTTCCCCTTATTTATATATAACACAGGGTCTAGGGCAGGCCCTTGAAAAAGCCCAGGAAACGAGGTTCCAGCAGTCAACTTCTTCCCCAGCCTGGGCAGACCAACTAGCTATACCAAATACAAAACTCCCTGTAGGCACCTGACACAATCTTTCAATGGGTGAACTTGTGGCTGAGAAGTTAATTTTAATAACTTGGGTGAGGGTTTGTGTTTTTTGTGTGCACACTGTTCTATTCATCACATTCATTAAATTTGGTTGTCCAGGCCGGACCACTGTCTTGAGGTCATCATGCATTTCAGATACCAGCTTGACCTTCTTCACATGTCATGTCAGAGAGGGCCTTCACAGCAATGGGGTGATTTTGAGTGCATCATATTATCCATTTTTTGGATATCCAGGGTGAACCAATCTCTTAATGTGGTTCACTATGTCTTTCAGGTGCCAGCCTGCCCTGCTGCATGTGTCATGTCAGAGTAGGACTTTTCTTAAAATAAAATTTTTATTGGTTTTCAACATTTTGCATAGAATGAAAAAGGAAGCAAAGCAAACAATATATGTATCAGCAGGTAAAAAGGACATGATATCTTCTAAAAGCATCAGTAGAGTTCAAAAATAGAAAGGGCCTTTATTGCAGCAAGTCAAATGGCTAAGGAATTGCAAATCATTTTAATTGTATTTTTCCTTTGTATTTTATTTTTCCTGGGGGGTAATATTTTTGATAGCATACTGTTTTTCTCATCACATTTATTTACCTCTGGGTTTCCAAGTTGAACCACTGGAAGTAAATGGCTCTACATATTCTTTAGGTACTAGACTTTCCTGCTGTACATGTCATGTCAGAGAGGGCCTGTAATGCAGTGGGGTGAATTTGCAACTAAGATGCATTTTATCTACCAGAAATGAAGGTTCACTTTTTTGGGTTTAACCTCCCTGGCGGTATTCCCGAGTGTAGCTCGGGGTTAATTTTCAGTACCACAAGCGGTAACCCCGAGCTACACTCGGGAATACACTGCAGCGTTGCTCTGGGATCCCTGTTTCACTTACCTTGTCCTGCGACCCGCGATGTCCCTCCTGCAGTGTCCCCGGCAATGTCCTCCAGCCGATGCCAGCATCCATCTTCTGGGTTCCCTTCCCTGCGAGCGTCGGGACGTACGGGGGACAGAACTGGCGGGAAATTCAAAAATTTTAAAAGTGACATTCACTCAATACTCTAAAATCTCATAGTATAACATTCCTGTATCAAACCATTTCACATACATTTTGTCCCGAGTGCTTTGTCCGGCGCCCTGCCTGCATTTTTACTGTTCTTTCCGCCTGGAAACTGAGAAACTTCCATGGCGTCCAAAAAGCGTCCCTTTAGGTCAAAAGCGTTTTTAGACCGGCTAGAGAACAGCGATAGTAAATCAGAACCACTTGCAGAATTGAGTGATAATGATTCGTGGGGGAAATTCCTCATCAGACACTGAAAACGATTCTGCGACTGAGCTCAGTGATGTGCGAACTTGGCGCTATATTTCACATTTCAGTGTTTTTGGTTTGATTATATTATTGAATTAAATTTATTATTATTATATTATTATTTTTTATGATTATTTATTATATTATAATTTATGATTTCGTGTTTCAAATTTTATCATACCCAGGATGTTTACTAGACTCTTGTTCGGACAGATTTCAGTGAGTTATTCCTAAAAATTACAGGCCTACAATAAAAAAACTACATATTTCCATGCAAAATAATATACAGATTTGAGCACAGAAATATGGACATAATCATACCGCTAGGGAGGTTAAAGTGTTTTTCTTTTTTTTTTGGGGGGAGGGGGAGACTATAATGAAGCAGTGAATTTCTGGGACCATAAAGGCAGCTCTTGATCAGACTTTCAGCAACAACTGTCTTATGCATTATAGTTAACACAAATCTAAAAATATAATAATTAACATTTTAAAGATACAATTAAAAATGATAAATAAAAATTACAATTGAGTATTTCACAGCCATAAATATTGTCCAGACTCACTCCACAGTATGTAAGTGTTTTTACAAGGTGGCTATTAAATAGGGAGAAATCAGCCAGGTTTATAATCAAGAATAAAAAAATAAAAAAATTAGAGTGCCTTATTTCACAGAAAAAAAAAGAAATATTGCACTGACTTGGTGCATATTATGGGATCTATTCCTAAAAAAAAGTGCTGTGTGAATGTACAGCAGCCAAAGGGAGCTTTGTGGCACATAGGTTACCTTATTATCACAAAAAAATACTATAACGTTAGTTCATGTTAAAATGCTTAAAAATGAAACCAAATATAAATATGTTTTCTTTTTTATATGGACCACAAATGTTACACAAATAAGATAATAAAAACTAACAAATTTTAAAAAGCTAATAAAAAAATGGAAAATATTTTTGTTTTAAGGCAGCTAATAAATAGATAATTAAACTGCAATGCTGGCCTTTTTCTTAAACCAGAAATTCCCAATATGATAAAAATACAATCTTACTTTTAGTTCAATGATAGTAATCTGGTAAGTATGGCAAAACTAACACATAGCATGAGATAATCTGCTAAAGAAAAGAGCATCAATATGGAAAAGGCCAACAGTTCAAACAGACTAAAATGTCGGGGTAATTAAAGGAAGAGCATGTGATTAGTTAAAATACAATATTAAAAATTAATAATAAAATGTGGGACAGATTTTAACAATACTAAATTGGAACACAAAATTGGAAAATAATTCATGCTGAAACTACTGAGGTAAGAAGAATTCTTTTTTAAAGCCTAAAAAAAGAGGATAAAAGAGACCAATACCATGACGGTTTGATTGTGGTAATCATTGCAAAAAATAAATGGCTGTTTGCAAACAACCTTCATTTTGGAAGATCGTGAATGATTTGTGCTTGACTCTGAATGAATGTTTGCCCACAAAATGAAAATCTGAATTAGTGGCATAATTCTGCTGCAATTGTGTATTGATTATTCATGTTTTGGTTGCTTAACGAAACATAAAAAATAATACTTTCATTATAATTATTGTGATCATTATTATTTTTTTTTTTTTTTGCACTTAACAGTATGTTGCTTTAAAGTAAGAGTTTTAGCTGTCAAAATGGATTGCGTAAAGTTTATTATTGGTATTATTATTAATATTATTGTTCCTTATCTGATATTGTGGGTTTTAAAACTGGAAAATATTACAGTATTTGAGAACAAAATTGAACGTTATGTTCTCAGACACAAATTCTATGTTAAGGGAGGAATCAGATGGTCTATAGAAAGAAGCACACAATCCCTACCATACAACATGGAGAACAATCTTAGCTGTTTGGGGGTTATGTGAGCTACACAGGGAATTAAGGCACAATCCATGGCCAGATGAATGTAGCATAGAGTGGGCTCTGCTCACAAAAGAAGATTTCATGCGATATTGAGGTGTTTGGACACATTTTCCTTAACTGTTGCATACGATCCTGAAACTGTCAATTCACTATACTGTTGTGCGGTATGTACTGCAAAACGCTCGAAAAGCTCAGTAAATACCGCATGAAAAGGCATTAAAGTCAATTCACAGAAGGAAATAAATAATCAAATGCATGCAGTAATTTAGCAGTGGTTCAGGCATGCAGTATTTAAGAAATGTAAGAATATAATAGTCAATTTTTAGCAGTTTTTACCTTTTTGAATCAGTTCTCTCAACAGTAATGCATAGAAACCTAAATATAGAAATCATTGGGCTTGATTTACTTAACGAATAACTAAATAACTTTTGTTTTTAACTTTTGGATAGAGTGGGGATGGATTAGAACATCTCAGGTAGTTATTGCTGTCTGTGCCCCCGTTTTGGAGATTTGATCTCTCTATTTGTCCTGTTTACCGTTATCATCAAATATGAAAGTAAAAGAAAACCCCAAATTTTGGGTATTCCCCAGAAAAATAATAGAGTATACATCTTACAATGGGGACACCAATGGGGAAAGAAAAAGTGAGCAGTTTCTACCTTTTTGGATCAGTTCTCTTGACAGTAATTCATAGAAACCTAAATACAGAAATCATTGGGGTTGATTTACTTAAAGAAAAACTAAATAACTTTTTTTTAACTTTTGGATAGAGTGGAGATGGATTAGAACATCTGTCTGGTAGTTATTGCTGTCTGTAGCCCCCCATTTGGGAGACTCACCCTCTCTATTTGTCCTGTTTACCGTTATCATCAATTGTGAAAGCAAAAAAACCCCCAAACTTTGGGTTGTCCCCTAAAAAGTGATAGAGGAGACATATTCCAATGGGGGCACTGATGAAAAAAAAAATTGAGCAGTTTCTACCTTTTTGGATAAGTTCTCTCAACAGTAATGCATAGAAAACTAAATATAGAAATAATTGGGGTTGCTTTATTTATAGAGAAAAACTAAATAACTTTTTTTAACTTTTGGATAGAGTGGAGATGGATTAGAACATCTGTCTGGTAGTTATTGCTGTCTGTGGCCCCCCCATTTGGGAGACTCACCCTCTCAATTTGTCCTGTTTACCGTTATCATCAAATGTGAAAGCAAAAGAAAACCCCAAACTTTGGGTTGTCCCCTAAAAAGTAATAGAGGAGACAAATTCCAATGGGGGCACCGATGGAAAAAAACCAAATTGAGCAGTTTCTACCTTTTTGGATAAGTTCTCTCAACAGTAATGCATAGAAATCTAAATATAGAAATAATTGGGGTTGCTTTATTTGTAGAGAAAAACTAAATAACTTTTTTTAAACTTTTGGATAGAGTGGAGATGGATTAGAACATCTGTCAGGTAGTTATTGCTGTCTGTGCCCCCATTTGGGAGATTCACCCTCTCTATTTGTTCTGTTTACCATTATCATCAAATGTGAAAGTAAAATAAATCCCACATTTCAGATTGTCCCCTGAAAAATAATAGAGGAGACATCTCCAAAGGGGACACCAATGGAAAAAGAAAAGTTGAGCAGTTTCTACCTTTTTGGATCAGTTCTCTCAACAGTAATGCATAGAAACCTAAATATAGAAATCATTGGGGTTGATTTACTCAAAGAAAAACTAAATAAAATTTTTTAAACTTTTGGATAGAGTGGAGATGGATTAGGATTATGTATCACGAGTTGTAGATATAGTCAATGTTAGCAGAGGTTCCCTGTGACCAGAAAGCTATTTCAAGGGTCCCTCTATGTTTAAAAAGTTGAGGAAGGCTGCTTGAAAGTGTAACTAAAGGCAAACCTTTTCATTTTGAATAGAGCAATGGAAGGTTTTTTTTTTGTTCTATTGGGAAGATTTACCTTCATGATAATGGTAAAAAGGACAAATAGGATGCATTTCCCTAATGGGGACACAGACAGCAATAACAACCTAATAGGTGTTCTAATTCCTCTCCACACAATCCAAAACTATCCTTTAGGTATACTTTAAATAAATACAAAATATCTTTCTAAATGTCAAATTTTGAAAGACAATAAAAAAAATCACACAAATATCCTTCTTCCACCTTCCACCAATAAAAAAGATGTAAAAGAAAGGTATTTATATACTTTCATTACATTTCAATATTTCACACTTAGAAAAATTTTTTGTATTTTCTTAAATTAACTTCATTGTTATGTGTGTCCTGTGAAAACAGCTTCCCTTCGTCTGGTATTCTAGTCACCTTTTCACTTTTGTATGAATACATCTGCTGCAGGGGGCGCACTGACTTAGTGAGTTGGCATACTTTAACCATTTTACCTCTTTATTAGCAATAAAATCTGACAGGGGTTCTAATCCTGCCCCACTGTATCCATCCCACTATTTATCACATGAGATAAAATGCCACATGGTTTCATGAGATAAATACTGCATAGTTTGATGAAACACCTCGTGCATTATTTTACCAGCATTTTTTCGTGAATTGCAAAAAAAATTGGAAAAATGCTATTAAGTATTTTACCCCCAATTTTAAGGGGAAAATACTGATTTGTAAATGGAGCCCATTACCAGAATACTGGAGGGAAATTTGCACCCAGAAGCTACAAATGGGACACACATTTCTTCATGGCAATGATCCAAAACAATAGCTACAGCAAAAAAAAAGTGAAGGCTATAAAGTGGCTATCACAGTCTTGGGTCAATAACATCAATGAGTCACTTTTTGGAGATCCCAAACATGTAGTTCATACTAGACAACCAAAGAATTTATAGGGCCTGGTGGCTCTTTGTCCAAAAAGAATGGACACCTTTACCACATGAGAAGTTAAAGGGCCTCATTCCCAACTATCACAAGAGACTGCAAAAAGTAATTGATGCTACATGATATTAAGACATAATCCAGTGTAAACAATTGAACAGGAGCAATTTATTATTTACAATGATTTGCTCAATGGTTGGGCTATCTGGTGATGCCTAATGTTAAAATTTTAACTAAAATAGTCTAGACTGAAAGAATTAAAAAACAATATGTAGGGCCTGATTCAGCTGTATCTTGACAGATTAAGATGAACCATTTACACCTCTCTCTGCCAACGACAATCCTACAAACCATGTAGTATTACTGCCCCCGAATCACTGTAAGCCTAGTTTCTGACAGAAGCCATTTAACCAACATTTGTTTTATTGGATGGTGGGAAGATGTTCACTAAACCATTGATTCCCATCCAGTTAGTGTACAGATAGGATTTATCATCTGGATATTAACACTGGAAAGCCAAACTGCTTACAGGCTGTCAGCCCCGGGACAAGGTGGTCCTTTAGCACCCAAGAATAAAAAGCCAATGTGGGTTCCCATGAGCTGTGAACGATTTCTGCAGCATAGATTGGAAGTCCCACACTTTATGAGCCCTTCTCCTGCTGGATCGTGGCAGCCGCCTCTTCTGCCTACCCTTTGGCCTTGCCCTGAGTTACATTGCACATTTTGAATCCAGTATTATTTCTACACCTTAAAGCAGTAAATCTTTTACATTTCGAATTTTGAGGAAAAACAGGTGTTTGGTTTGTACATTTCTTTAAAAGAGTAGACTAGTTACTGATATTTGGATAATTGGTTGGTCTAAAGCTGTGCAGAGTTACCTACCTTTTTGAGTAACGCATATCACTCATGAACATTTGCAGGCTACAGATATGAATTATCTAAGGTCATTTTATAGTTTCCTACATCAATTAATAAGTCCTTTGGGTTTTCTATCATCGTTCCTTCTGTATAATAGTATCTACTGAGCCTTTGTTGACATAGCTGTGTATTTACCACTAATGAGCCATGTGTAAAAAGAAGTCTCTGGAGTAACTACTGATTCATTCTTAATATATTATTATTTTATTATATATTATTTTATTAATTAAGACTAGCAAAACATAAAACTCCATAATACACATAGAAATATAAAATCTATGAGTCCCAGTCTAGTTTTTCAGCATAGATCGGGGCTCACACATTCTGATTGTAACAATTCTAACCGAGTCCTACTAGTGTTTATTATACATTGGGGTTTATTTACTTTGCACTGGAGTTTGCAAAATCAGGTTCACTTCTGCATAGATTCAGGTTCACTTCAGCTTCCATGTTTTATTGCCAAAGCTTAATTGAACAAGCTGAGATTAGAGCAGCGTTTCCCAACCTTTTTATAGACAAGGCACCCTTTAAAATTATGGACAGTATTGAGGCACCCCATTCTAAAATGTAAAAGCTATTCTAATAGTTTTATATAATGCAGCGATATCCACACAGATAGGACACTCAACGTAGAGGTCATTTATTCTTCCAAAGCAAATACACTTTTGCACACTGGTACAGACTAGTATTCCATGGTTTCTTTTCTCCCTCAGTTTTTCTCCATCACTAAGCTAATGTGACCCCAGCACTGATGGAGAGGGGCAGAGGAGGGTCAAAAAAGGATGCTGTGCAGGCAACTAACATCCTCCTTATCAACTGATGATGTCATTGGTTGTCAGGAATCTGGTGGCTAGAAGGTCTTAATGGCGCGTAATGAAAGCCTGTGGCTTTGTGTAACGAAAAGGCAGGATTGATCCACCTGCTGGCTTGTGTACAAGTTTTTGGGCAATTTTTAGACATTTTGCCAAGGCACCCTGGTTGAAAAATGCTGGGTTAGAGGCTGACTGGTTTCTATATAGAAGTGAGCCTGATTTTGCACTCTCCAGCTTTCATAAATAAACCCTATTGTGTAATATGCTTTCATACTTGACCACTCCGCATTGGTCTATGAAGTAGTTTCAAGAGAAGGGGGCTAGTCTGGGGCAATGGGAACATTTGCCTCTTGGGCCAGTATTAATAATTTAACCCCAGCCTGCAATGCTGGCAGAGAAAGCTACTTGATTGTCAGTTTATTGTTTACAAGACAGACTGCTCTTGTTCACATCTGAGCACAAGATTCTGTATTTGTTCAGTGACAGAGACAGCTGCTGCACAGAACACAGAGCAGCTGATGTTCAGTCACTCTCCATCCACCAGAGGGCGAGGTGAGGACATGCACTGTTAGAGACCTATGAGAGTAAACATGGAAGATTGTGGGGAGTGTAGTTCTCTTTAAGACGTAGTCATTAGCACAGGATTGCTATAAACTGCAATTGCCAGTAGAAAAAAATGAAAGAGGAGGGGTTGAAATAGTTTTCTCCTGACAGAGGAAGAAGTCTCTCTTTCCTTGGGGAGACGAGGACTGGGACAAACTGCAACCCACCTGAGAGCTGTGAAGCTGGTGAGCTGGTGATTCCTACCTAAGAGCAGTGGAGGCAAACCAGATGCTGTTCTGGAGCCTTGGAGGATGTAAACGTGTAATTTAAAGAACCTTGGAACTTTCAATGGGGTATTTTGAGCCACCTTGAAAAGACCCTTTCTCACTAAATGATACATGTATTTTAGCTATTTTCATTGGTACATATCTCACAGGCCACTGCCAAGCTCTCCAAGGCATTTTTGACAATCCCTTTCCCTCTTACCTGTTAGCCCAGGAAATGGCCATTACTGATTTCTATGTGTCAGCTCTTATTGATTTCATTGGAGCTCGGATTTGGGATCTAAACTTCCCAAAATCCATACCAGACCCGGGCTTGCAACCCGGCAGGTCAGGAAGGGGAGAATAAGTGAGCACCTCCCTCTCCTAAACCATACCAGACCACATGCCCTCAACATGGGGGGTGCTTTGGGGCAGGGGGGCTACAACTGTAGCCAGTGGTTGCGGGGGTCTGTGGGTGGGATGCTTATCGAAATCTGGAAGCCCCTTTTAAAAAGGGGGAACCCCAGATCCCACTTCCCTATGTGAATGAGTATGGGGTACATGGTACCTCTACCCATTCACATAAAAAAAATTGTAGTGGAAACATGATAGGAGACAGTCTTTGACAAGTCCTTTACTAAAAACAAAAATTATAAAAATATCATCGAAGTAGATCCAATGTCAATCACAATGCCCTCCGCCATCACCTAAAAAAAAATACTCCGCTGTTGACGCTGGCTCCCGCCATCTGTCAGCTGCACCAGGATGACAGTTCTTAAATAATGTGATGATGTCACAAGGATGTGGGGGACCCCATCCCCTTGTGACATCATCATGCTTGGTGATTTGCCAAAGCTTTGACCAATCACAAAGCACTGTCAGGGTGCAATGCATTTTAGGGTGTGGCGGGCAAACAGCCCACCGAACACTCTTACCATTCATGTGTTCACCAAACACACGAATGGCCATGTAACAGTGTATACCCAGAGATGGACGCGGTTCAACCATTTTGGCTTCAACCTCCATCTTGACAAAGGGGTTAACCATCCTGACAAACATATTTCCCCCTCATTCCCCCCCTTCCCTCTCTGTTCAGCCACAGTGACATCTGATTGTGGGTCACTGGAAGGCTAGAGCCAGCAGGGAGCCCAGAGCTATAAAACACCTCTCTGAGCTGGGGCCTAGCTGTCCAAAGAACCTGTGCAATTTAACACCTCGTATAAGATAAGGCAAGCTTTCCCTGGAGTTCAAAGAACTTTCCCAGGAAACACGACCAGATAACCTTTGTTAAAATCCATTTTTCCCCTATGCCTCATATCTTGGAATATGAGAGACTTACACAAAAACTGGACATATCGTCAGATTGGCCATGAGAAGGCGAACAGTTTGGTAGGTCACTCGCATTCTCTCGAATACATAGAAAAGCCAAAAAATAGATCTCGTGAACCGTTCAGTGTATAATTTCATAATTCATATCTAATCAATCCTCAGACGTGTCTGCCTAATAATCTACCCACGGGTGGAATGTCACTTGTGCAGATGGAAAGTTATGGGCCAAAATATGAGTTATGGGAGATTTTGGCTCTAGTTGAGGTATCCGCTCATACCTACACGCCCTAAACGGGGTATTGGTTCTTGACTTCAGAGACACCCCCTGCTGGGGAACTACAAATTAGGCTGTCAGGCCTAAGAAGAGTGAGTTGACGTCTCCCATTTTAACATCAGTACCACCTGAGGAGACCCGTGCCCTTTCGCTCTGAAACTTGGATCTGCTAATCCAGGACTTTGGCAAGTACCTTAACCCTTTCACCTCTCTCTGATATCTCTTTGCTGTGCTGTTAGTCTCTGTATATTTATATATATATCTTAGTTACATCTTTTTCTGTAAATATTTTTATTGCACCCGTTTGACCTTTTAGTAATAAATCTTTCCTTCTGAAGGTGTTGAACTGTTTCTATAGCTCTGTATTGCAATTTACGAATTCCTGCCTCTAAAGAGAACGCTGCTGTGTTTGTTTAACCCTCTGTATAACCGTGTTATACAGACGATTACCTCAACCATTATAGTGTTATTGCGGATATCGCCGAGTTTCCTCTTTCTCTGTACAAAAAGGAGGTGGTGGCATTGTGAAGGGTTAATTGCGTAATTAACCTGACCCAGTAACAATCGCTCAGGCTGCCGGTACATCGATTGTGGTCCAATTAGCTGGAAAATTGTTGTGCAGGGTGCAGCTGAGTGTGGCATTGTTACGCACGTGACATTGCGGTTTTAGATCGGTTGGGGGGGCGCATACTCTGTGCAAAGGTATTCCTAGATTGGGGTGCGGGAAGGGGGGTGAAGGAGGTGGGGGTCTCGGAGGAAATTCCCACACCTGTTTTGTTGGGTGCTGACCTAGGCACTCTTGTTTCCTATTATGGCCCTGTCAAGAATACCTGGAAGGGCCCCCTGGAACTTTCTGGACATGCCAAGGTACTGTGTGCAGATATTGGGGTAATGTCTGGGCAACCTGTGGATGGAAGTTTTAGATCGGCTAGTCCTCCGGTCACGAGTTTGGTGAGAAGGTCTGGGGTCTGACACCGCGATCGTGACAGGCCGATGTTCTAGTTCAACTACAGCCTATCAGTATTTAACTGAATCCGTTTTTTATCTGTTTAATTTACCTTTAAATGTGCTTTGTCATGTATTTCCAATAAATGTTAAAAATATCTGCCGATCTGATAGAAATCCAATGAGCTTGTAACTACACTTTCTAAGCTGACTACACAGCGCCTCTTGTTGCATTGAAATCCCAAGTGGTCCTATCAGTCCGGTCCAAGCTACTGCTCCAAAACATCTCCATTTATGTTATGAAGATGAGGAGAAGCAGAAATGTTTTGCAGTTCATTTTCACACACTTCATTGCACACTTAAAGTGGAAGGAACGCCTAAATGCTTTGAATGGGCCACTGCAGTCCTAACCAATCATTAAACATCCTGATATGCCCCAAAAGCAGAGTTGCTCCCTATCATGTGACCACAATCCCAGTTCACTTATACACAGAATGGCCGGCGGACGTGTGCATTATCTTCTAGCCTTGTTACTCATGAGAAGGCATGTAAGAGGAAGGGAGGATGACAGGCGGGACTGAGTGGAGTAGAGTGCAGGTGGATGGCTGGCTGAGAGATCTGGGAGTGACAACTGCATCAGAACATGTGACATTCATATGTCACAAGTAGAGGGAATGGGAGGGGGGACTGTGTGTGGCAGAGCAGAGCTGGCTGGCTGGCTGGCATAGCCAGGACCGACAATGACAAAGTGTGCAGGAACATTCGGCTGCACACATCAAATGTTGTCGGTACAAGAAAGGAGGGGTTCTGAATGGCTTGATTAGATAGTTGTTTCTAATCAAACATTCAGAAAACTAAAAAGTGGATAGTACAGATGTGGATGTCAGAAAGCATAGAAATTTGTGGGAGATTTTCATTCTTGATTGAAATTCCACTTTCATTTCAAAAAGCGAAAACACTGCTCCTTCATGGAAACAGTACAGCAAGTGAGTGTTGTCACCCTAGGACCAGGTGAAAATGAAGAAAACATTTTTTAAAAAATAAAACTTAATGCAGCCATCATAACAAAGGACCAATAAGCTCCCATGCTATCAATTTTTGTTCTTGGATTTAGATGCGCTTAAAAAAATATTTATTGGGTTTCATTGAGAGTGGAAAGCCCAGAGCTCTGAAATGGAATGTGGGGTGCCCCAGTACATTTTAAGGGTAAAATAGAGTCCAGCTTGAGAAGTGAATGTCAGTGTTCCATCGACAGAAGATTTGTTATTTCATCTCTCTCATCCTACTTTGAAAATACACCCATCTCTATCTAAATACACACATCTCTATCTAAATACACACATCTCTATCTAAATACACACATCTCTATCTAAATGATCTTACTGTTATCTTCCTCAATTTCTTATGAAGAGCTTGTTTTATCTCCTGGTTCCTCAGGCTATATATGAGAGGATTCATCAATGGGGTCACTACAATGTACAACAGACAACTGTACTTGTTCACGTTAGGTGACATCTCACTAGATGGAGTCACGTAAATAGTAATTAAGGACCCATAATATGCACCTACAGAGATCAGGTGGGCACTACATGTTGAAAAGGATTTCTTTCTGGCAGTAGAAGATGAAATCTTGAAAATTACAATAAAAATGCAGATGTATGTCCCGATGATAAAGGTAAGAGTACAGAATAAGATAAGGGCAGAGTATGTGAAGTCTAGCCATTGTACGATAGATGTGTCTGATGTGGACAATTGCACAACTGGACCAAAATCACAAAACAAGTAATCAATGTCACTGAGGCCACAAAACTGAAACCGACTTATCCAAATAAATTCAGTTGAACATATGCTGCAATTTAATATCCAACAACCATAACCCAACAGGAAGCAGATCCTGCGGTCCATAATTAAAATATAATGTAAAGGGTTACAAATAGCTACATAACGATCATAAGACATTACAGCAAGAAGAAAACATTGCACAAATCCAAAGATATAATAGAAATACATTTGTGTGATACAGCCAGCAACAGACATTTTCCCCTTTGTCCTTATTATCTCTGCCATCATTGGTATAATACAAGTGGCTAGGAGGGAATCAGCGAAAGCAAGGTGCTGGAGAAAGATGAACATTGGAATTTTAAGCTTTTTATTGGTTGACACTAGAAGGATAATTAAAAAGTTTCCAGTCACTATTGCAATGTAGAATAAAAGTAGGACCGTGAAGATTAGAGGTTTGAAGTTGCCTAGACCTTGTACTCCAAGAAGCTGGAACTCTGAGATTTTTGTTTGATTGTCTTGACACATCTTAAAAGCCAGGAGGTTGACCTGTCAGATAGGAGAGTGAAATATTTGATCAAACAGAGAGTATAAAGAGAAAATGTCAAAGCAACGAGTAAAAATAAATTGTTCACTCAATTTGTCATTAACTTAAGTTTTGAAATATTGAATTACAATCTCCTTTCTAACTGTTCAGGTCTTTTACATCATTTTGTCTTCTGGTCTCCATTGTAACCACATGCTGCTCTGGCAGGGCGGCACGTGCAGGCTCAGTCATGTATATTTATGTGATTGAGCCTGCTTCTGTTTAGGAGCATGTAACAAGCCTGCTGGGGCATGCAGTGCGCATCTCCTGTGACCGCTGTGCTTGCCAGACACAGCGGATCACTGTTACCAGTAACCGGGTATCATGTGATCTCTATGATTGGCCAAAGCAATCACATGATAACAATGTAAACAGCCTGTCATGAATGGCTTTCCATTCATGAAGAGCTTGCTTACTGTTGGTTCACATAAATCACATGGTACCTGGCTACCTATACCATGTGCTTAGCTTAGCTAATCACAGATCACAATATAAAGCAAGCTCTTCATGAATGGGAAACCCAATCACAGATCACAATATAAAGCAAGCTCTTCATGAATGGGAAACCCAATCACAGATCACAATATAAAGCAAGCTCTTCATGAATGGGAAACCCAATCACAGATCACAATATAAAGCAAGCTCTTCATGAATGGGAAACCCAATCACAGATCACAATATAAAGCTAGCTCTCCATGAATGGGAAACCCATTTATGACAGTTAAAGCTATTGCTTATACAGTGATCTTCATTGTATAAGCAATAAAAATTTTAAAAAAACTAGAAATCTCTAATCACCCCCCAGAGTAGTACAGTGTTGTTATAATGACACTGAGCTTCTCTGATGACAGGATGTAAAAAAAATAGCAAAAATAGTAAAAATTGTACAAATTATTTTATTTTTTTGTTTTTACCATACAGTCACCAGCCACTATACCAGATCACTGCCACACCAGTCATTTGATGACGCCGTACTGCCCTGGTGACAGTAAAAAATTGTGTCTACTTTCCAAAAAGGGGTCATTTGGGACATATTTGCACTGTCCTGGTGTTTTATACACAGGTGCCAAATATACAGTATATACTATAGTTTTTAGATGCTAGAACTTTCCGACAGATTAATCAATAAACACTTATTTGGATTTTTTTTTACCAAAGACATGTAGAAGAATACATTATAGTATACAATATGAGAATACAATATAGAAAATATTGTTTTTTATCAAAATGTTTGGTCTTTTTTTTTGTTTTTAGTATAAAAAAAAACACCAAAAGAAAAAAAAATATAAATTTCATTTGGGTACAGTGTTGCCTGACTGGCAAAAAATAGCCTGGTCATTAAGGGGATAAAACATTCCTGAGCTCAAATGGTTAATTAGTGTCCATTTCATATGGTATATTGTGTAAATTGTGATTAAACTGATTGTTTTCTACATTAATGGCTATACTCCCAGAAAATTACTAACTGCCGAAACTGTAAAATCAACTATTGTTAAAGCTGGTTTTTGGAAAAAAAAATATGAATAAAGCTGATATTGCAAAGTCAACACGGAATATAGTTTATGATGGATGGTGGAGCCCCCTCATCTCCTTCACCTTGTTGATGATGACAGCACAGTCACCTGCACCACCTTCTTCTCACTGGCTTTAAGTGGTCACTTCTCAGAACCACCAATCCCCCTCCAAGTACCTCAGAGACTATACAACTGGTATACCTAGAGATACACTGAGTCATAGTTTTTGAAACTTGTTCAGCAACAGGTAGGATTAGAAGTGGCTGATTCCACAGGAGATTTTGCCAAAGCTTAAAATGTAAGACACAATGAGGTTCATAATCCCTCTGGTGTTCCTGCTGGAGCACACAATGCATGGTGGAATATCATGAACACTGGAGATAAAGCTGCAAGGGAAGAGGAAAACTTCCAATTGTCTCAGGGCCAGCAAGATTCTTCACCTACTGCCTCCATCTCTGTGGGCCAAAGGCAATGAGAGGCAGAACAGTAATAGGAGTAGAAAGGTTCTGCTGGTGAGAAGGAAAGGATGTGCTACTGGTGTTGAAGAGCAAAGGAGTGATGTGAAGAGCAGTTTCACACTTCCCAGATCTAAATGGAGAATAGCACAGAGAATTTTTCCACCAAGAAGGTGGCCTGGGTTTGCAGACTGTTCTCTTTAGGAGGGGAAGCTGCTCCTTATGTGTGGCACATCACCCCACATTTCTCACAATAGAGTTTGACCTCAAAGCACCCCCTATTATCTACCACCATTTCCAGAACATTTATTTAATCTGGTTTCAATTCCACTGCATGCTAGGCATAACTGCAAGGCAAAATCAAAACAAGTTGGCTTTGGGTGCTTCACTTGTTTTTGTAACAAAGTTGTGCTGATCTTTTTTTCAGTGGTTACACTTTTTAAGATTTTTCTTATTCAAGGAGTGAGAGGCCCACAGTCTCTAATACAAAAATGGAATAGGCAGAAAGTTGATCTTTGATAGCTCTGAGATATGAAACACTGGAGCCTCACCCACATTCCCTCTCAACAGTATCTTTTTAAGTTACAATATTTATTTGGAACACTATTTCAAGGTTAGTATTTGTTTATTGCTTTAGTGCACACTGTTTTATTTACCACATCCATTAACTTTTGGGTGTCTAGACTTGACCACTGGGTGTAGATAGTGCTTCATGTGCTTTAGGTACTAGTCTGCCCTGCAGCACGTGTCATATCAAAGAGCTTGTGCCTGGGGCCACCTTGACCATGATGTGGGGTACCTTTAGCGTGTGCATGCACTCATCAATGCCTGGAACCAGGTGGGACTGTGTTTGAAGTCAACATTATGGCAGTACCCCAAATTAGAGATGAGCCATAAAGCGTGTGCAGTAGCTAAAGTTACAGAGTGCCTCTGTAAAGCGTGCTGTCCCATGTTACTACACACCTTGTCTGTGAGTGGTTGCATTTAGGAGGGACACCGTGGAGCCTTTTTCCTCTCCACCCATCCAGCATATCTCTGCCACCTCATTCCCATTGACAGAATGGAGTCCTGCCATGCACTAGTGCAGACTTCATGCATGCACATAATTAGCTCCTGCTACTCTCCCTTACCATGTGGCTAGGCTGTGGGTCTCCATAATATGGATTAGGTCCTGAAATTTTGGGAAATTGGCCATTGGGGAGGGAGCCAGAGCAATAACATCCTTGCTACTGGAGGACCTGTCTCCATGCCATATACCACTCTTCATGACAGGCTGCAAAACGTCTTCCACCAGTCCTTGGTTACTCTTGGTAACTGCTCTCTTTCTTTACTCCTCTTTTTAAGTTAACCCTTCATAGTGGACTTGCCTTTTACCCAATATGTGCTTTATAGGCCCTGTTGTTTCACATTGCCAGAAACCATCATGCACCCCTTTAGAGTACCTTCAGACCAAGCTTTGGAACTATTTAGAAACTTTAATTGAAAGCTTCCATGGTGTGATAAATACAAAACACATTGCAGTATAGGACATAACTACTAAAACGTGGCTTCCCAGGCATACTATAAAAGTGTCATTCCATTACTGGCATTCTCCAACAGCTGGTAGTGTCCTCCAGAGCTCCACTATCTTGTTGGACTACATGGTGCATTATCCTTTGCTGGATTCCTGTACAGGTCTACAAACTCAGAACTTCTGAACTCCCCTCCAGGCTCTCTCTGGAACTGAACCTTCCCCTTATTTATATATAACACAGGATGGAGGGCAGGCCCTTGAAAAAGCCCAGGAACCGAGGTCCCAGCAGTCAACTTCTTCCCCAGCCTGAGCAGACCAACTAGCTATACTAAATACAAAACTCCCTGTAGGCACCTGACACAATCTTTCATTGCAATGGGTGAACTTGTGGCTGAGAAGCTAATTTTAATAACTTGGGTGAGGGTTTGTGTTTTTTGTGTGCACACTGTTCTATTCATCACATTCATTAAATTTGGTTGTCCAGGCTGGACCACTGTCTGGAGGCCATCATGCATTTCAGATACCAGCTTGACCTTCTTCACATGTCATGTCAGAGAGGGCCTTCACAGCAATGGGGTGATTTTGAGTGCACACTGTGTCACTCATGATATTATCCATTTTTTGGATATCCAGGGTGAACCAATCTCTTAATGTGGTTCACTATGTCTTTCAGGTGCCAGCCTACCCTGCTGCATGTGTCATGTCAGAGTGGGACTTTTCTTAAATTAAAATTTTTATTGGTTTTCAACATTTCTCATAGAATGAAAAAGGAAGCAAAGCAAACAACATATGTATCAGCAAGTAAAAAGGACATGATATCTTCTAAAAGTATCAGTAGAGTTCAAAAATAGAAAGGACCTTTATTGCAGCAAGCCATATGGCTAAAGAATTGCAAATCATTTTAATTGTATTTTTCATTTGTTTTTTATTTTTCCTGGGGGGGTAATATTTTTGATAGCATACTGTTTTTCTCATCACATTCATTTACCTCTGGGTTTCCAAGTTGAACCACTGGAAGTAAATGGCTCTACATATTCTTTAGGTACTAAACTTTCCTGCTGTACATGTCATGTCAGAGAGGGCCTGTAATGCAGTGGGGTGAATTTGCAACTAAGATGCATTTTATTTGCCAGAAATGAAGGTTCACTTTTTTGGGTTTAACCCCCCTGGCGGTATTTCTGAGTGTAGCTCGGGGTTAACTTTCAGTATCAAAAGCGGTAACCCTGAGCTACACTCGGGAATACACTGCAGCGTTGCTCTGGGATCCCTGTTTCACTTACCTTGTCCTGCGCTCCCGCGATGTCCTTCCTGCAGTGTCCCCGGCAATGTGCTCCATCCGATGCCGGCATCCATCTTCCAGGTTCCCTTCCCTGCGAGCGTCGGGACGTACGGGGGATGGAACTGGCAGGAAATTCAAAAATTTTAAAAGTGACATTTACTCAATACTCTAAATTCTGATAGTATAACATTCCTGTATCAAACCATTTCACATACATTTTGTCCCGAGTGCTTTGTCCTGCGCCCTGCCTGCATTTTTACCGTTCTTTCTGCCTGGAAACTGAGAAACGTCCATGGCGTCCAAAAAGCGTGCCTTTAGGTCAAAAGCGGTTTTAGACCGGCTAGAGAACAGCGATAGTAAATCAGAACCACTTGCAGAATTGAGTGATAATGATTCGTGGGGGAAATTCCTCATCAGACACTGAAAACGATTCTGCGACTGAGCTCAGTGATGTGTAAACTTGGCGCTATATTTCACATTTCAGTGTTTTTGGTTTGATTATATTATTGAATTAAATTTTTTATTATTATATTATTATTTTTTATGATTATTTATTAAATTATAATTTATGATTTCGTGTTTCAAATTTTATCCTCCCCGGGATGTTTACTAGACTCTTGTTCGGACAGATTTCAGTGAGTTATTCCTAAGAATTACAGGCCTACAATAAAAAAATGACATATTTCCATGCAAAAAAATGTACCGCTTTAAGCACAATAATATGGACACAATCAGACCGCTAGGGAGGTTAAAGTGTTTTTCTTTTTTTGGGGGGGTGGGGGGGAGATTACAATAAAGCAGTGAATTTCTGGGACCATAAAGGCATCTCTTGATCAGACTTTCAGCAACAACTGCCTTATGCATTATAGTTAACACAAATCTAAAAATATAATAATTAACATTTTAAAGATACAATTAAAAATGATAAATAAAAATTACAGTTGATTATTTCAGAAACAACAGCCATAAATATTGTCCAGACTCACTCCACAGTATGTAAGTGTTCTTACAAGGTGGCTATTAAATAGGGAGAAAGCAGCCAGGTTTATAATCAAGAATAAAAAAAAATAAAAAAATTAGAGTGCCTTATTTCACAGAAAAAAAGAAATATTGCACTGACTTGGTGCATATTATGGGATCTATTCCTAAAAAAATGTGCTGTGTGAATGTAAAGCAGCCAAAGGGAGCTTTGTGGCACATAGGTTATCTTATTATCACAAAAAAATACTATAACGTTAGTTCATGTTAAAATGCTTAAAAATGAAACCAAATATAAATATGTTTTCTTTTTTATATGGACCACAAATGTTACACAAATAAGATAATAAAAACTAACAAATTTTCAAAAGCTAATAAAAAATGGAAAATATTTTTGTTTTAAGGCAGCTAATAAATAGATAATTAAACTGCAATGCTGGCCTTTTTCTTAAACCCGAAATTCACAATATGATAAAAATACAATCTTACTTTTAGTTCAATGATAGTAATCTGGTAAGTATGGCAAAACTAACACATAGCATGAGATAATCTGCTAAAGAAAAGAGCATCAATATGGAAAAGGCCAACCGTTCAAACAGACTAAAATGTCGGGGTAATTAAAGGAAGATCAGGTGATTAGCTAAAATACAATATTAAAACTTAATAATAAAATGTGGGACAGATTTTAACAATACTAAATTGGAACACAAAATTGGAAAATAATTCATACTAAAACTATTGAGGTAAGAAGAATTCTTTTTTACAGTCTAAAAAGAGAGGAGAAAAGAGACCAAAAGGCACAAAAGGGCCCGGTGTATCGTTGTTATTTTCAATATCATGACGGTTTGATTGTGGTAATCATTGCAAAAAATAAATGGCTGTTTGCAAACAACCTTCATTTTGGAAGATCGTGAATGATTTGTGCTTGACTCTGAATGAATGTTTGCCCACAAAATGAAAATCTGAATTAGTGGCATAATTCTGCTGCAATTGTGTATTGATTATTCATGTTTTGGTTGCTTAACGAAATATAAAAAATTATATTTTCATTATAATTATTGTGATCATTATTATTATAATTTTTTTTTTACGCTTAACAGTATGTTGCTTTAAAGTAAGAGTTTTAGCTGTCAAAATGGATTGTGTACAGTTTATTATTGGTAATATTATTATTATTATTATTATTATTGTTCCTTATCTGATATTGTGGGTTTTAAAACTGGAAAATATTACAGTATTTGAGAACAAAATTGAACGTTATGTTCTCAGACACAAATTCTATGTTAAGGGAGGAATCAGATGGTCTATAGAAAGAAGCACACAATCCCTACCATACAACATGGAGAAAAATCTTAGCTGTTTGGGGGTTATGTGAGCTGCACAGGGAATTAAGGCACAATCCATGGCAAGATGAATGTAGCATAGTGGGCTCTGCTCACAAAAGAAGATTTCATGCGATATTGAGGTGTCTGGACACATTTTCCTTAACTGTTGCATACGATCCTGAAACTGTCAATTCACTATACTGTTGTGCGGTAGAGAAAAACGAAATAACTTTTTTTAAACTTTTGGATAGAGTGGAGATGGATTAGAACATCTGTCAGGTAGTTATTGCTGTCTGTGCCCCCATTTGGGAGATTCACCCTCTCTATTTGTTCTGTTTACCATTATCATCAAATGTGAAAGTAAAAAAAATCCCACATTTTGGATTGTCCCCTGAAAAATAATAGAGGAGACATCTTCCAAAGGGGACACCAATGGAAAAAGAAAAATTGAGCAGTTTCTACCTTTTTGGATCAGTTCTCTCAACAGTAATGCATAGAAACCTAAATATAGAAATCATTGGGGTTGATTTACTCAAAGAAAAACTAAATAACATTTTTTAAACTTTTGGATAGAGTGGAGATTGATTAGGATTATGTATCACGAGTTGTAGATATAGTCATTGTTAGCAGAGGTTCCCTGAGACCGGAAAGCTATTTCAAGGGTCCCTCTATGTTGAAAAAGTTGAGAAAGGCTGCTTGAAAGTGTAACTAAAGGCAAACCTTTTCATTTTGAAAAGAGCAAAGGAAGGTTTTTTTTTGTTCTATTGGGAAGATTTACCTTCATGATAATGGTAAAAAGGACAAATAGGATGCATTTCCTTAATGGGGATACAGACAGCAATAACAACCTAATAGGTGTTCTAATTCCTCTCCACACAATCCAAAACTATCCTTTAGGTATATTTTAAATAAATACAAAAATATCTTTCTAAATGTCAAATTTTGAAAGACAATAAAAAAATCACACAAATATCTTTCTTCCACCTTCCACCAATAAAAAAGATGTAAAAGAAACGTATTTATATACTTTCATTACATTTCAATATTTCACACTTAGAAAGATTTTTTGTATTTTCTTAAATTAACTTCATTGTTATGTGTGTCCTGTGAAAACAGCTTCCCTTTGTCTGGTATTTTAGTCACCTTTTTACTTTTGTATGAATACATCTGCTGCAGGGGGCGCACTGACTTAGTGAGTTGGCGTACTTAAACCATTTTACCTCTTTATTAGCAATAAAATCTGACAGGGGTTCTAATCCTGCCCCACTGTATCACAATCTCTTGGGTCAATGACATCAATGAGTCACTTTTTGGAGATCTCAAACACGTAGTTCATACTAGACAACCAAAGAATTTATAGGGCCTGGTGGCTCTTTGTCCAAAAAGAATGGGCAGCTTTATCACATGAGAAGCTAAAGGGCCTCATTCACAACTATCACCAGAGAATGCAAAAAGTAATTGATGCTACATGATATTAAGACATAATCCAGTGTAAACAGCTGAACAGGAGCAATTTATTATTTCTGTAATTACAATGATTTTCTCAATGGTTGGGCTATCTGGTGATGCCTAATGTTAAAATTTGAACGAAAATAGTCTAGACTGAAAGAATTTATAAAAAATGTGTATGGCCTGATACAACCGTATCTTGACAGATTAAGATGAACCATTTACACCTCTCTCTGCCAACGACAATCCTACAACCCATGTAGTATTACTGCCCCCGACTCACTGTAAGCCTAGTTTCTGACAGAAGCCAGTTAACCAATATTTGTTTTATTGGATGGTGGGAAGATGTTCACTAAACCATTGATTCCCATCCAGTTAGCGTACAGATAGGATTTATCATCTGGATATTAACACTGGAAAGCCAAACAGGCAAGTCAGTCCTGGGACAAGGTGGTCCTTTAGTACCCAAGAATAAAAATCCAATGTGGGTTCCCATGAGCCGTGAACTATTTCTGCAGCATAGATTGCAAGTCCCACACTTTATGAGCCCTTCTCCTGCTGGATCGTGGCAGCTGCCTCTTCTGCCTACCCTTTGGCCTTGCCCTGAGTTACATTGCACATTTTGAATCCAGTATTATTTCTACACCTTAAAGCAGTAAATCTTTTACATTTTGAATTTTGAGGAAAAACAGGTGTTTGGTTTGTACATTTCTTTAAAAGAGTAGACTGGTTCCTGATATTTGGATAATTGGTTGGTCTAAAGCTGTGCAGAGTTACCTACCTTTTTGAGTAACGCATATCACTCATGAACATCTGCAGTCTACAGATATCAATTATCTAAGATCATTTTATAGTTTCCTACATCAATTAATAAGTCCTTTGGGTTTTCTATCATCGTTCCTTCTGTATAATAGTATCTACTGAGCCTTTGTTGACATAGACGTGTATTTACCACTAATGAGCCATGTGTAAAAAGAAGTCTCTGGAGTAACTACTGATTCATTCTTATTATATTCTTATTATATTTTATTTTATTAATTAAGACTAGCAAAACAGAAAACTCCATAATACACATAGAAATAGAAAATCTATGGGTCCCAGTCTAGTTTTTCAGCAAAGATTGGGGCTCACACATTCTGATTGTAACAATTCTAACTGAGTCCTACTAGTGTTTATTATACATTGGGGTTGATTTACTTTGCACTGGAGTTTGCAAAATCAGGTTCACTTCTGCATAGAAACCAATCAGCTTCCATGTTTAATTGCCAAAGCTTAATTAAACAAGCTGAGATTAGAGCAGCGCTTCCCAACCTTTTTACAGTCAAGGCACCCTTTAATATTATGGATAATATCAAGGCACTCTTTAAAATGATGGACAGTATTGAGGCACCCCATTCTAAAATGTAAAAGCTATTCTAATAGTTCTATATAATGCAGCGATATCCACACACATAGGACACTCAACGTAAAGGTCATTTATTCTTCCAAAGCAAATACACTTTTGCACACTGGTACTGACTAGTATGCCATTGTTTCTTTTCTCCCTCAGTTTCTCTCCATCACTAAGCTAATGTGACCCCAGCACTGATGGAGAGGGGCAGAGGAGGGTCAAAAAAGGATGCTGTGCAGGCAACTAACATCCTCCTTATCAACTGATGATGTCATTGGTTGTCAGGACACTGGTGGCTAGAAGGTTGTAATGGCGCACAATGAAAGCCTGTGGCTTTGTGTAACCAAAAGGCAGGATTGATCCACCTGCTGGCTTGTGCACAAGTTTTGGCAAATTTTTAGACATTTTGCCAAGGCACCCTGGTTGAAAAATGCTGGGTTAGAGGCTGACTGGTTTCTATATAGAAGTGAGCCTGATTTTGCACTCTCCAGCTTTCGTAAATAAACCCTATTGTGTAATATTCTTCCATACTGGACCACTCCACATTGGTATTTGAAGTAGTTTCAAGAGAATGGGACTAGTCTGGGGCAATGGGAGCATTTGCCTCTTGGGCCAGTATTAATAATTTAACCCCAGCCTGCAATTCTAGCAGAGAGAGCTACTTGACTGTCAGTTTATTGTTTACAAGACAGACTGCTCTTGTTCACATCTGAGCACAAGATTCTGTATTTGTTCAGTGACAGAGACAGCTGCTGCACAGAACACAGAGCAGTTGATGTTCAGTCACTCTCCATCCACCAGAGGGCAAGGTGAGGACATGCACTGTTAGAGAGCTTTGAGAGTAAACATGGAAGATTGTGGGGAGTGTAGTTCTCTAAAAAGACTTAGTCATTACCACAAGTTTGCTCGAAACTACAATTGCCAGTAGATAAAAATTAAAGAGGAGGGGTTGAAATAGTTTTCTCCTGACAGAGGAAGAAGTTTCTATTTCCTTGGGGAGACGAGGACTGGGACAAACCCACCTGAGAGCCGTGAGGGTGATGAGCCGGTTTTTCCTACCTAAGAGCAGTGGAGGCAAACCAGATGCTATTCTGGAGCCTTGGAGGATGTAAGCATGTGATTTAAAGAACCTTGGTACTTTCAATTGGGTATTTTAAGCCACCTTAAAAAGTGTCAGGGCAGGAGCGGGGGAATGGACAGGCAGGCCTTATGGTAAGGTCACGCACCGACTGGCGACAGCCCCCACCCACAGACCGGAGTCCCTCAGGGCGTGGAGTCTAAGCCCCAGGCTGCCTTTCACCAGGGTCCCTGATGGTGGGGATGGACTTGACGCAGCCTGAGACCAGGTCGTGACCCCCGAGTAACCCCAGCTGCGGTAACGGCTGCCGCCAATGGCGTATAGCTGGTGGGAGCCAGATGGGAAGACGTATAGCGTGGTCGGACAGGCCGGGTCGATAACAGCGGAACAGACAGTACAAGGCGGTAGGCAAGAATACTCAGGTCACGGGCCGGCTTCAGCAACATGAGGTCAGGTAATGGGATAAGGCTGAGAAATGTCTTGTCAAAGCCGAGTCGGTTTCCAGTAGAGCAACGAGAGCTGAACAAGAGCTTGCGGCAATGAAACATACAGGACACGAATGCAAAGAGCAGCTGCTGACAGCAGGCTTAAATGTGATCAGCCACACCCTCCTGGGGGTGGAGCCGCAGAGGCCTGAAAGCATAAAGGCTCCCACCATGCTTTGCAGAAACCTAAGATGGATGCCAGCACATGGAGCAGCACAAGCTCTGAGGAAAGGTAGGACCTTGACAGTACCTCCTCCTCAAGGACCCCTCCCCCTCTGCGGCTCAACATAAGGCTTCTGAGGAAAGCGGGCGTGAAAAGCGTGGATAATAAAGCATAAAAGTGCAGCGCTAATTAAACAATAATTACACAATAATAGATCACATATGATTGTGGATCAGTAAAATGACTGCGTTTGTTCATCAGATGTGCTGAATAAGCATACAGTCTCCAACATGTGAGGAGCCAGAAATAGTGGATATCAGAAAATAGCCAAGTAATGCACTAACCAGATAGCGCATGTTAAAGCGCATGGGACATTTAAGACCTGTCCCTGGTACTCAGCCACTGTATCACTGGAACAAGGCGGTGCCATCTATAGGGTGACCACTAGATGTCATCTGTCTGGGTGGAATCTGTATCCAGCCACTGTATTAATGGATCAGGAGGGTGTCATCTATAGGGTGATCACTAGATGTCATCGGTTCCAGGGGGAGCTGTATCACGGATCCAGGGATCCCTAAGGGAAGTGCCAGGCTATGTTTATCCTATGTACATGTACATCCGGGTCTGGCCGTTTATGAGCAGCTGAACCTTTGTTAGTAAGTCCTTTTTTGATTGCTTATTGACCTTAATAAACGATATCACACTATTTGAGGCCTTTTTCCACGGGCTCTTTATTTCTGGGGAGCCTGAATCCAGAAGGTCCTGGTGCTGTGCCTAGCAAGAACACATCTGCAGTGACATCCCTGGATCCATGATACAGCTCCCCCTGGAACCGATGACATCTAGTGGTCACCCTATAGATGACACCCTCCTGATCCATTAATACAGTGGCTGGATACAGCTTCCACCCGGACAGATGACATCTAGTGGTCACCCTATAGATGACACCGCCTTGTTCCAGTGATACAGTGGCTGAGTACCAGGGACAGGTCTTAAATGTCCCATGCGCTTTAACATGCGCTATCTGGTTAGTGCATTACTTGGCTATTTTCTGATATCCACTATTTCTGGCTCCTCACATGTTGGAGACTGTATGCTTATTCAGCACATCTGATGAACTTACGCAGTCATTTTACTGATCCACAATCATATGTGATCTATTATTGTGTAATTATTGTTTAATTAGCGCTGCACTTTTATGCTTTATTATTTACTCTGGAGGTTCACGAGGTGCCTTTTGTGCCAGCAGCTACCCTATCTACATCCTACTGTGCGCTCGATTTTATATGTATATTTCTATATATAAGTTTATTTTGTGAAAAGCGTGGAGGAGGGCAGGAGCATGAACATCTGCGGAAGGAACCCAGGAACGCTCCTCGGGACCATAACCACGCCAATGGATCAGGAACTGCACTCAACCGCGGACCAACCAAGAGTCCAGGATGCAGCTCACCTCATACTCCTCATGACCGTCAACCCGGATAGGACAAGTCCGAGGTGGAGAGGCAGTAAAGCGATTACAAACCAGAGGCTTCAACAGGGATACGTGGAAGACATTGGAGATACGCATCCCAGGAGGAAGAGCAAGGGCATAGGCAACCGGGTTCACCCTGCGGAGGATGCAGAAAAGACCAACAAAATGGGGGGCCAGTTTCGGTGCGGGCACCCGGAGATTGAGGTTACGAGTAGATAACCACACCCGATCTCTGACCTGGTATGAAGGAGCGGGCAACCGTCTAGGATCAGCCTGGAGCTTCTGGCACTGTGCTGAATCCTTCAAGGACCTCTGGATCTGCCCCCATGAGGAACACAGGGCAGCAAGATGGTTATCCACAGCCGGAATGTACTGTGGCGAGAACAATTCAGGAAATACCGCAGGTTGGAACCATCCCGGAAGAGGAGTTGACAGCCGAGTCCCTGGCAAACTCCGCCCATGGCAGGAGATTGGCCCAATTGTCCTGATGGTCTGAGATATAGCAGCAAAGGAATTGTTCCAGGGCTTGGTTGGAATGCTCCGCAGCCCCATTGGACTGCGGGTGGTAGGCTGAAGAGAAGGAGAGCTTGATACCCAACTGGGAGCAGAAGGCGCGCCAGAACCTGGACACAAACTGACTCCCACGGTCCAGGACACCTTTGGGAACCCATGCAAGTGAAAGATCTCTCTGGCAAACACCGTGGCCAGTTCCTGTGCAGTTTGCAACTTCTTGAGCGGAACACAATGGCACATCTTGGAAAAATGATCAATGACCATAAGAATGACCGTATGGCCTCTGGACGCAGGGAGATCCACAATAAAGTCCATGCCCAGGTGCGACCAGGGACACTCCCCATTGGGAATGGGTTGCAGAAGACCCAGTGGAAGATGCCGAGGAGATTTGTTCTGGGCACAGACAGAACGTGCTGCTACATATGAGGCAACGTCAGAACGGAGAGATGGCCACCAGAATAAACGAGAAACGACCCAGGACAACTGGTTCCTCCCCGGATGACCAGCAGTCTTGGAATTGTGGTAGGTGCTCAGCAGGCGGGTGCGCAATCCCTCTGATACGAAACATCTACCCTCTGGTCTCTCAGGAGGAGCATCAGTTTGAGCCGCCAAAATCTGCTCCCCAAGGGGAGAAGTCAGGCTGATACGGATGGCAGCCAGGATCTGATCCGGAGGTATGACCGAGGTCGGCTTAGAGTCCTCCCTGGACAGCTCAGAGTATTGCCGCGACAATGCATCAGCCCTGACATTCTTGGAGCCAGGCAAATAGGAGACCACATAGTTAAAACGCGACAAGAACAAGGCCCATCTGGCCTGAAGGGGCGTCAATCTCTTAGCCTCCAAGAGATACATCAGGTTCTTGTGGTCGGTGAGAATGAGGACTGGAACCGCAGAGCCCTCGAGCAGGTGCCTCCATTCCTTGAGAGCCTGAATAATGGCCAACAACTCCCTGTCTCCAATCTGGTAGTTGCATTCTGCAGAGGAAAGCTTCCTGGAGTAGAACCCACAGGGAAGTAGGGGTCCGTTGAGCAACCAACGCTGAGACAGGAGGGCGCCTACTCCCGCCTCAGATGCATCAACCTCGAGAACAAAGGGCAGCCCAGGATTGGGATGAGACAGTATCCGAGCCGAAGCGAAGGCGGATTTCAAAGCCTCGAAAGCTAAGATGGCCTCGGGTGACCACTCGTGGGGGTTACTGCCCTTCTTGGTCAGATCTGAAAGAGGCTTGGCCAGCGTGGAGAAGTTCCTGATAAACTTCCGATAATAGTTGCCGAAACCCAAAAAGCACTGAATGGGCTGAAGACCATTGGGACGAGGCCACTACAGAACCGTCAAAACCTTCTGAAAGTCCATGGAAAATCCCACCGCGGAAATGATGTAGCCCAAAAAGGCAACCTGGGATCGGTGGAATTCACACTTCTCGAGCTTACAGAAAAGCTTGTTCTCACGTAACCGTTGCAGCACCCGCTTGATGTCCTGGATATGCGACTCCATGGAGACAGAGTAAACCAGGATGTCATCCAAGTAAACCACCACGCACTGCTGCAACAAGTCACGAAAGACATCATTGATGAACTCCTGAAAGACCGCGGGCACGTTACACAACCCGAATGGCATCACCAGGGATTCATAGTGGCCGGTTCTAGTGTTAAACACGGTCTTCCACTCATCCCCCTCCTTGATCCGTACGAGGATGTACGCCACCCTGAGGTCAAGTTTAGTAAAGACCGTTGCTCCCTTGAGGCAGTAGAACAACTCGGTAATCAACGGGATTGGGTAGGCATTCTTAATCGTGATTCGTTTGAGACCCCTATAATCAATGCAAGGCCTCAATTCACCGTCCTTCTTTTTTACGAAGAAAAATCCAGCTCCTGCTGGGGAAGTGGACTTGCGAATGTGCCCCCTGGGAAAGTGCATCCGCAACGTACTCCTCCATGGCCTGATTCTCCGCAACCGAAAGAGGATACACCCTGCCACGAGGAGGAGTGCACCGGGTTGCAAGGCTATGGCGCAATCGTATGGACGATGGGGAGGCAGAGCACCGGCGCGCACCTTGTCAAACACGTCCAGGTACTCCCCAAAGTCAGTGGGCAACAAAGAGTCCGAGGAGGCGCACAACACCTTAACCGGCCCACAGATGCAACTGGCCCCACACTGTGGAGACCACGAGAGAATCTCGGCCGTTCGCCAATTAAAGGTCGGATTGTGCTTCTGAAGCTAGGGATATCCCAAAACCACGGAATAGTGCGGAGAAGAAATTACCTGGAAACAGGCCACCTCCCTGTGAACAGCCCCAATAGCTACTTCAACCAGCAGGGTCTTGTGGGTTACCTGCGGTGGTTGCAGGGGCCTGCCATCTATCGCCTTGAGAACCAATGGGGCAACTGGAGCCTGCAGGGGAATGGAGTACTGGGCAGCAAACGAGCTGTCCATAAACAACCCGCCAGCAACAGAGTCTATCAACGCCTGAGTCGTCACCGAGCCTTCCGCCCAAGAGAGGACAACAGTAATTAGAGGTTTATCTTTGCGGGACACCAGGGACGAGGAAACTCCACCCAAGATTTGCCCCCGACAGGATCTCAGGTGCGAGCGTTTCTTGGACGGACCGGACAGGACTGCCAAAAATGTCCACCAAGACCATAGTACAGGCAGCGGCGCTCCCGGCGCCGAGAGGCCCGCTCCCCCTCGGAAAGGCGAGCAAACCCCAGCTGCATGGGCTCACCGCCAGACAAGCCATCCCCAGGAGGCGTGGGAGGAGAGGGAGGCACGGGTGGGACAGAAAACGTAGGTGCCAATCGGTTAGGAGGCCTCCGCAGACGCTCCTTAAATGAAGGCCTCTCTCTGAGCCTGGTGTCAATCAGGATTAGGAAGGAAATGAGTGCCTCTATCTCCACAGGCAGTTCTTTGGCTGCAATCTTGTCCTTCAACGCATCTGAGAGACCATGAGAGAAAGCAGCCACCAGAGCCTCATTGTTCCAGCCCACCTCTGCCGCCAGGGTACAAAATTCTATGGCGTACTCGGCAACGGTCCTTGAACCCTGATGCATGGACATGAGCAGCTTGGCAGCAGAGGCGGAGTGAGCAGGCACATAGAATACCATACGTTGGAGGCAACAAAACCAGCAAACTCGTGAATCACCGGGTCATTCTTCTCCCATAAGGGATTTGCCCAGGCCAAGGCTTTGTCAGAGAGCAGCGAGATTAGGAAGCCCACCTTTGACCTCTCAGTAGGAAAAGCGTGGGGTATCAATTCAAAATATATGCCTACTTGGTTAAGGAAACCACGACACTGACTCGGCTCACCCCCAAAGCGCTGTGGAAGAGGGGCTGAACCAGTCATACCTCTGGGCACCGCGGGTGCAGCAACAGATGCGGAGTTAGGCGCAACAACTGGAGCAACAGTGGGAGCGACCACCGGAGTGACAACCGACCTAATAGCCCCAGGAGTAAGGAGCACTGTGCATGCAAGCAGAGTCTGCAACGCCTGAGCAAACTGATCCAACACGAGATCCTGTTGATCAAGTCTGGCGACTAACATAGGAAGCGAAGGCCTACCTGCACCGTCAGGATTCATGGCATTCGTGTAGTGTCAGGGCAGGAGCGGGGAAATTGACAGGCAGGCCTTATGGTAAGGACACGCACCGACTGGCGACAGCCACCACCGACAGACCGGAGTCCCTCAGGGCGCGGAGTCCAAGCACCAGGCTTCCTTTCACCAGGGCCCCTGATGGTGGAGATGGACTTGACGTAGCCTGAGACCAGGTCGCGACCCCCCGAGTAACCCCAGCTGCGGTAACGGCTGCCGCCAATGGCGTATAGCTGGTGGGAGCCAGATGGGAATATGTATAGCGTGGTCGGGCAGGCCGGGTTGATAACAGCGGAACAGACAGTACAAGATGGTAGGCAAGAATACTCAGGTCACGGGCCAGATTCAGTAACGGGAGGTCAGGTAATGGGATAAGGCAGAGAAATGTCTTGTCAAAACCGGGTCGGTTTCCAGTAGAGCAACGAGAGCTGAACAAGAGCTTGCGGCAATGAAACATACAGGACACAAATGCAAAGAGCAGCTGCAGACAGCAGGCTTAAATGTGATCAGCCACACCCTCCTGGAGGAGGAGCCGCAGAGGCCTGAAAGCATAAAGGCTCCCACCATGCTTTGCAGAAACCTAAGATGGATGCCAGCACATGGAGCAGCACAAGCTCTGAGGAACATGGGGAGGGGGGGGTGATTTGGGGCAGGGGGGCTACAACTGTGGCCAGTGTTTGTGGGAGTCTGCGAGTGGGATGCTTATTGAAATCTGGAAGCCCCCTTTAAAAATGGGGTACCCCAGATCCCACTTCCCTGTGTAAAAATCACAAAACCACCTAAAAATGTTTTTTTGTACAAATAAACAATATTGGGTTGCTGTTGTATGTAAGCAAGTGAATAGCGTAAAAGTAAACAAAATTATTACACATACAATGTATGGGCTGCCACAGTATAGTGTCACTGATGATATTCCTGAGAATTGTAATGTTCAATAAAACCACATACAGCTTTAAGGCATCCCCTAGTCATGTATATTGAAGGATTTTTGTATTTTCAATGTTGATTTTTGAGCCACTTGAACAATATTTTCTTTTGGATTGGTACATATCTTAGCCACTGCCAAGCTCTTCATGGCCTTTTTTTGACTACCTCTTCCCTTTTATCTGAGAAAATGGTCATTACTGATGTCCAAATGTCTCCTCCTTTTGTCTTCAATGTAGCTTGGATTCAGGATCCAAACTTCAGTAATGATCTCTAAACCTGGGAACATGCAGCTCATCCCTACCAACAATGAACTTCTCTTATACTCCCTTTTGGTATGTTAAATATTCATTTTTTTTTATATCTTTTCAATAAGTGCAAAATATATTTGTTGTTCTGCCAAAAACCCAGTAAGCTTGTAACTTCCTGTGCTGAGCAGACTACACAGTGCCTTGGCTGCTAATGCATCTATCACATCTAAGGATTTGTAGGCTCCCACACATTACATTTTTGTTTTCGGATTCAGACACACTTTAAATAAAAATGTTTATTGGCTTTTATTTACAGCATCGGGGAAAGAGAAAACCAAAGCTCTGTGATGCAATGTAGGGATCTCTTGTATATTGCAAGGTTCAGATAGGTTGCCACCTTGAGATAGAGTCCACCATGAGAAGTAAACGTCACTTTTCCAGCAATGGAAGGTTTATTATTTCATCTCACTCATTCCCATTTAAAGATTCAGCTATCACTAAATCACCTTCCTGCTAAACTGTTATTCAACGTTTTATGAAGAGCTTGTTTTATCTCCTGGTTCCTCAGGCTATATATGAGATAATTCATCAATGGGGTCAACACAGTGTAAAACAGACAACTGTACTTGTTCATGTTAGGTGACATCTCACTGGATGGAGTCACATAAATAGTGATTAAGGTCCCATAACATACACCCACAGAGATCAGGTAGGTTATATTTATGGCAGTAGAAGATGAATCCTTGAAAATTATAATAAAAATGTAGATGTATGTCCAGATGTATGTCTCAGGGCCAACAAGATTCTTTAAAAAGCAATCAATGATGTAGCGCTCATGTAAATACAAATATTAAATGATGATGACCACACAGTGAAAAATACACACGTCACAGATGGTAGATGATCTAAATAAGGGGGGTGTCCCCCAATCCACATGGGGGTAATAAATACGTGACCCCTTAATCCACAATCAGGGACATAAACAAGTGTTAAGTGAGTCCCTATACCGGGATCAAATGCTTCAGTGTGAGTTAAAAACAGCACTGCAAATCAATCAAAAAACAGTCCAGTGATCTGTGTAGCATTCCTTCTGATCATGCAGAAAGGAATGTATATGAACCAACACACCCTGGATGTGATCCAATAACGGCTGTAATGGCCTCTCAACTCCACCCTACAACCCTGCAGGGCCACAGAGCTATATTAATATCACCACTGGGCCTCTCAGCAAGCAGCACTCCTCAGGAACTGGTAACTTGAAAAAGGCTCCTCAGGAATCAGTATCCACCTTTCCAAATTCTCCTTGGGGACCAGTGAGACGGATGAATCATAACTCAAATCCCCATAAAACAAGAGAAGAGAACATCCTCCATAGTGTAATCCGCTGTATTGTTTAAGGGAAGTAAGTGAAATGCAAACTCACATATATGCAGCTGCAATCAAAGCATTCCCCCATATGCTCGGTGTAGGCATAGGAAAAGGTGTTCCAAGATGGCGTCATGCCGGAAGTATGTCACCACGCTGAGCCGTCGATGCGTTGCGTCACGTGACTTCGTGATTTCATCAGGACTGCAAAGATTTTTTGCCCACTGCCTCCACTCTGTGAGGCAAAAGCAGCAGGAGACAGAGGGAGAATAGGAGCAGGAAGGTTAGGGTTCTGCTGGTGAGAAAGGTAGCTTTGTGCTTCTAGTGGTGTGGAGGAAGAGGATTGTCGGTGTGGAGAGCAGTTTCCAACATTTCCAAGCTAACGGGAGAATAGTAACAAAAAAACTCACCAGTCTAAGGTTGATGGTGGTTGAATACACTATTCTGTAGGCATAGGTGAAGCGGGAGCTCCCAATGGGAAAAGGCTGTCCAATCGCCAAAAATGGCGGCCTTGGTTTGAAGACTTTTTGCTTTAACAGGTAAAGATGCACTTAGTGTGTATAGTGTATAACCCTACACTTTCACAAAACAAAGTTGGACTCCAACAATAGGCCCAAAAAAATTTAAATTCGGAAACCGTAATGGGTTTCCATTCGAATGGTCTGGCAAGGTTTGGATTTGGATTGGCGCCGATAAATTGTTGTGCATATAAATTGATTTGATCCACAATCAATGTATACAGATCTTCCCTGAAAAACAGCTCCAAAAAATCAAGGGGAGTTGTTAAATTTGCGGTTTCCACCTGAATTCCGGGTTGGACATTGAATGGGGGAAGTACGGATGCTGAAGAATTTGTGGGCTGCCAATCGAGATTTGTAAGCACGTCAGGAAGGACACTAGGGGCTCTATGGGCCTGTGTGCGAACTCTTGGTGGCTGCGGGAGACTACTTGTGCTCACCAGCTTGTACTGCACTTATGGGACTTGCCACGTCACCAAGTAATACTGCAGTGCTGGTATGTGAAAGACCAGGATGTACTAGGCCGCTGGTGCTCGCCAGTTCACCAAAAGGTAGAGCGACACTAGTACCGGCACTCTGCTGCATATGAGAGTCATCAAAATTTACCAGCAAGTGCTAGCAGAGATCAGGCCTGATTCTGCGAACACTGCGGTTTTGTGTGCAATGTATCAAATGACAGTGACCTACTGACACTGCACTTGCTGAAGAAGAAGAAGGGGGGGGTAAGTGTAGGGGTTAAACACAGGTGCTGGCAAGTGCCGGGGCTGATCCTGCTAACGCTGTGTTTTCGGAGATGCTATACTAAAGTGAACCTGTAGGTACATTGGCTATCTCCTAAACATGCACCCTTTAGGAGATATTCTCTCTTTTCTAAAGCTGACACATGTGTTCTGAAGGAACGGCATACCCATTCCAGATGTATTATGCTGCTCAATCATTCTAAAGTTAATTCTTGTCTATTCAGGATTAAAATCTGTGGTGCAAATCTGAAACATTTTTCCATCTTTGGTCTCCTAAAAACATATATTTTTTAAATTTCCAGTTGTAATGTGCTTTATTTCTCCTTCAGAAATTACTGCTTACCTAACAAAAGCTAAAAAAGATGTGCTGGAAACCTGTACAATTTTTTTTTTTAGGCCTTCAACCTTTGAAAATAGACAATTTTTTTGACATGATCTCTCTTGCGCATTAGGTAAGCATTTGTACTTGGTCACTATAAGGCATATGGTATTCTGTTACAAAGAAGAGGCAGAAATATTTCACGGACATGCTGCATGCATGGCCTCAATGGATGACACACTTGCAGGTGAAATTTTCCAGAGCCACAAGCAAGAAAAACAGATTTTTTTTTGGAGGGATGTACAGGTGAAACTCGAAAAATTAATTCAACTCAAAAGTTCATTTATTTCAGTAATGCAACTTAAAAGGTGAAACTAATATATGAGATAGACTCATTACATGTAAAGCAAGATAGTCCAAGCCGTGATTTGTCATCATTGTGATGATTATGGCTTACAGCTCGTGAAAACCCCAAATCCACAATCTCAGAAAATGAGAATATTCCATGCAATCAATAAAACAAGGATTGTACATAGAACAATATCGGACCTCTGAAAAGTAGAAGCATGCATATGTACTCAGTACTTGGTTTGGGCTCCTTTTGCAGCAATTACTGCCTCAATGCGGCGTGGCATGGAAGCTATCAGCCTGTGGCACTGCTGAGGTGTTATGGAAGACCAGGATGCTTCAATAGCAGCCTTCAGCTCTTGTGCATTGTTCGGTCTCATGTCTCTCATCTTTCTCTTGGCAATGCCCCATAGATTCTCTGTGGGGTTCGGGTCAGGCAAGTTTGCTGGCCAATCAAGCACAGTAATCCCACGGTCATTGAACCAGGTTAGGTGCTTTTGGCAGTGTGGGCAGGTGCCAAGTCCTGCTGGAAAATGAAGTCAGCATCCCCATAAAGCTCGCCTGCGGAAGGAAGCATGAAGTGCTCCAAAATCTCCTGGTAGACGGCTGCGTTGAACCTGGACCTAATGAAGCACAGTGGACCAACACCAGCAGATGACATGGCTCCCCAAATCAACATAGACTGTGGAAACTTCACACTGGACTTCAAGCATCTAGCAGTGTGTGCCTCTCCATTCTTCCTCCATACTCGGGGTCCTTGTGCCTCTCCATTCTTCCTCCATACTTGGGGTCCTTGGGCCTCTCCATTCTTCCTCCATACTCGGGATCCTTGGTTTCCAAATAAGATGCAAAAGTTGCTCTCATCAGAAAAGAGGACTTTGGACCACTAAGCAACAGACCAGGTCTGTTTTTCTTTAGCCCAGGTAAGACGCTTCTGATGTTGTTTGTTGTTCAGGAGTGGCTTGACAAGAGGAATACATTTGAAGCCCATGTCTAGGATCCGTCTGTGTGTGGTGGCTCTTGATGCACTGACTCAAGCCTCAGTCCACTCCTTGTGAAAATCCCCAACACTTTTGAATGACCTTTTCCTGACAATCTTCTCCAAAGTGCGGTCATCCCTGCTGCTTGTGCACCTTTTTCTTCCACACTTTTCCCTTCCACATAACTTTCTATTAATGTGCTTTGATACAGCACTTTGGGAACATCCAACGTCTTTTGCAATTACCTTTTGAGGCTTTCCCTCCTTATGGAGGGTGTCAATGATGGTTTTCTGCTAACTGTCAGGTCAGCAGTCTTTCCCATGATTGTGATTCCTACTGAACCAGACTGAGAGACCATTTAAAGGCTCAGGAACCCTTTGCAGGTGTTAAGACCTAATTAGCTGATTAGAGTGGGACACTTTGAGCCGAGAATATTCCACCTTTTCACAATATTCTCATTTTCTGAGATTGTGGATTTGGGGTTTTCATGAGCTGTAAGCCATAATATAAAATAAGTAGTGAGCGCTCTAATAGAAGTCAGCAGCTAGAACACATTAGGCAACCATAATGCCTTAAATATAAACAATCAAACTAAAATAATAAAGTGCAGCGCTAAGAAGGATGAAAAGTCAATAGAGTGATAATCTAGTATCACAATGGTGAACTGTAGAGATACGGATTCCCGCGGTTTCCACTTTGTCAGAGTAACAGAAATGCGCACTCACCGGAAACGCATGGGTTATGCGCATGTGTGATTATGCATCACGGGCAATGGGAACATCAGAATCCAAGCAGCCAGGCGTCTCCCTCACGGTGGGTCATCACAGACTCCTGTTACAGGTCCGGGGGATCCCCTTAAGGTAAGCCAGGTGCTTCAGGAGAAAACTCCTCTCAGGATGGCAAAGTGCTTTCTCTATGGGAGTGAAAGCTCCAGACAGGAGCCCCAGAAAACAAATGCCCAAAATAGTGTAGTATGTTCAGAATCTCAGGTTTATTTATAAAAACAGCAGCAGGTCAGTATGCATATGATACATCATGAAAATATGAAATGCATAAGGTAAACGATGCAGTACTGACCCCAGTGGTGTAGAACGCCGGGCCTCCTCGTGGCTCCGGCTGGTAAATGACGTCACGCTCTGTACAGTTCCTCCTATATAGGAGCCTGCTGCTGTTTTTATAAATAAACCTGAGATTCTGAACATACTACACTATTTTGGGCATTTGTTTTCTGGGGCTCCTGTCTGGAGCTTTCACTCCCATAGAGAAAGCACTTTGCCATCCTGAGAGGAGTTTTCTCCTGAAGCACCTGGCTTACCTTAAGGGGATCCCCCGGACCTGTAACAGGAGTCTGTGATGACCCACCGTGAGGGAGACGCCTGGCTGCCTGGATTCTGATGTTCCCATTGCCCGTGATGCATAATCACACATGCGCATAACCCATGCGTTTCCGGTGAGTGCGCATTTCTGTTACTCTGACAAAGTGGAAACCGCGGGAATCCGTATCTCTACAGTTCACCATTGTGATACTAGATTATCACTCTATTGACTTTTCATCCTTCTTAGCGCTGCACTTTATTATTTTAGTTTGATTGTAAGCCATAATCATCACAGTTATGACAAATCACGGCTTGAACTATCTTGCTTTGCGTGTAATGAGTCTATATCATATATTAGTTTCACCTTTTATGTTGCTGCACTGAAATAAATGAACTTTTGCACAATATTCTAATTTTTCGAGTTTCACCTGTATGTACTCCTATTTTAACTAAGATGCTATGCCAAAGGGTGAGAGCACACACACTTCATCATGAAGAAACAAATAACAGTGTATTTTTTGGAAATCCATGACTAAAACATTGTAAATATTTGAAGCATATTATCAAATCCCTTTTCATTATCTTCTATGAGAGAGAGAGAGAGAGAGAGACTTTGCAGTTCTAACACACAGGGTACTGCTCTTCCATGGATACAGTACAACAAGTCAGTGTTGTCTCCCAATAACAGGAACTGTGTTACTTGCATGATTATTACCTGAACATAAAGAAAAACAATCCTAAAGTAAAAAAAAGAATGCAACCATCACAACTAAGAACTGATAAGCACCCATACATTACATTTTTGTTCTTGGATTTAGATACACTTAAAATACAAATGTTTATTGGGTTTTAATGAGAGTGGAAAGCCAGAGCTCTGAAATGAAATGTGGGGAGTCTCCTTAAATATTAATGGCCAGATACCTTGAGAAGTGAATGCCAGTTTTCTATCGACAGAAGATATGAGATTTCATCTCACTCATTCTCCATTGAATATTCACACATCTCTATCTATATTACTTCACTGCTATCTTTCTTAATTTTTTAAGAAAAGCTTGTCTTATCTCCTGGTTCCTCAGGCTATATATGAGAGGATTCACCAATGGGGTCACTACAATGTACAATAAGGAACTGTACTTGTTTATGTTAGGTGACATCTCACTGGATGGAGTCACATAAATAGTGATCAAGGACCCATAATATGCACCCACAGAGAGCAGGTGGGAGCTACATGTTGAAAAGGATTTCTTTCTGGCAGTAGAAGATGAAATCTTGAGAATGACAACAAAAATGTAGATGTATGTCCCGATGATAAAGGTAAGAGCACAGAATGCGGATAGGACACAGTATGCTAAGTCTAGCCATTGTACAATAGATGTGTCTGATGTGGACAATTGCACAACTGGACCAAAATCACAAAAGAAGTAATCAATGTCACTGGGGCCACAAAACTGAAACTGAATTATCAAAATAAATTCAGTTAAAGATAGGCTCCAAGTTAATACCCAACAACCATAACCCAACAGGAAGCAGATTCTGCGGTTCATAATTACAATGTAATGTAAAGGGTTACAAATAGCTACATATCGATCATAAGACATTACAGCGAGAAGAAAACATTGCACAAATCCAAAGATATAATAGAAATACATTTGTGTGATACAGCCAGCAACAGACATTTTCCCCTTTGTCCTTATTATTATCTCTGCCATCATTGGTATAATACAAGTGGCTAGGAGGGAATCAGCGAAAGCAAGGTGCTGGAGAAAGAGGAACATTGGAATTTTGAGCTTTTTATTGGTTGACACTAGAAGGATAATTAAAACGTTTCCGGTCACTATTGCAATGTAAAATAAAAGTAGGACCATGAAGATTAGAGGTTTGAAGTTGCCTAGACCTTGTACTCCAAGAAGCTGGAACTCTGAGACTTTTGTTTGATTGTCTTGACACATCTTAAAAGCCAGGAGGTTGACCTGTCAGATAGGAAAATTAAATATTTTATCACACAGAGAGTATAAAGAGAGAATGTCAAAGCAACGAGTAAAAATAAATTGTTCACTCAATTTGCCATTAACTGGTGACAGTAAAACTTGTGTCAGGACTTTTACTGCTCAGGTCTTTTACATAATTTTGTCTTCTGGTCTCCATTGTAACCACATGCTGCTCTGGCAGGGCGGCACATGCAGGCTCAGTCATGTATATTTATGTGATTGAGCCTGCTTCTGTTTAGGAGCATGTAACAAGCCTGCTGGGGCATGCAGTGCGCATCTCCTGTGACCGCTGTGTTTGCCAGACACAGCGGATCACTGTTACCAGTAACCGGGTATCATGTGATCTCTATGATTGGCCAAAGCAATCACATGATGACAATGTAAACAGCCTGTCATGAATGGCTTTCCATTCATGAAGAGCTTGCTTACTGTTGGTTCACACAAATCACATGGTACCTGGCTACCTGTACCAAGTTATTAGCTTAGCCAATCACAGATCACGATATAAAGCAAGCTCTTCATGAATGGGAAACCCAATCACAGATCACAATATAAAGCAAGCTCTTCATGAATGGGAAACCCAACCACAGATCACAATATAAAGCAAGCTCTTCATGAATGGGAAACCCAATCACAGATCACAATATAAAGCAAGCTCTTCATGAATGGGAAACCCAATCACAGATCACAATATAAAGCAAACTCTTCATGAATGGGAAACCCAATCACAGATCACAATATAATGCAAACTCTTCATGAATGGGAAACCCAATCACAGATCACAATATAATGCAAACTCTTCATGAATGGGAAACCCATGTATGACAGTTAAAGCTAATGCTTATACAGTGATCTTCATTGTATAAGCAAAAAAAGTGTAAAAAAAAAAACAACAGATATCTCTAATCACCCCCCAGAGTAGTACAGTGTTGTTATAATGACACTGAGCTGCTCTGATGACAGAATGTAAAAAAAAAAAAAAAATAGTAAAAAAAATAGTAAAAATTATACAAATTATTTTATTTTTTTTTGTTTTTACCGTACAGTCATCAGCCAGTACACCAGATCACTGCCACACCAGTCATTTGATGACGCTGTACTGCCCTGGTGACAGTAAAAATTGTGTCTACTTTCCAAAAAGGGGTCATTTGGGGGATATTTGCACTGTCCTGGTGTTTTATACACAGGTGCCAAATATACAGTATATACTATAGTTTTTAGATGCTAGAACGTTCCGACAGATTAATCAATGAACACTTATTTGGATTTTTTGTACCAAAGACATGTAGAAGAATACATTATAGTATACAATATGAGAATACAATATAGAAAATATAGATTTTTATCAAAATGTTTGGTCTTTTTTTTTGTTTTTAGTATAAAAATGGCCTGGTCATTAAGGGGATAAAACATTCCTGAGCTCAAGTAGTTAATTAGTGTCCATTTCATATGGTATATTGTGTAAATTGTGATTAAATGGATTGTTTTCTACATTAATGGCTATACTCCCAGAAAATTACTATCTGCAGAAACTGTAAAATCAACTGTTGTTGAAGCTTGTTTTAGGAATGCACACATTTTCTCAAAATATGAATAAAGCTGACATTGCAAAATCAACACGGAATAACATAATTTTTTTTTTTGTTTATGATGGATCAGGGGCGGACTGACAACTCATGGGGCTCCCGGGCAATAGGGGATCGTGGGGCCCAAACTCAAAAAAGCCTATGAAAAAGGTACCAGGGGCATCTCATGGGGCCCCCTACTGACCCCGGGCCCTTGGGCAGAGCCCGAGTTTCCAAATGGTCAGTCCGCCCCTGTGATGGATGGTGGTGCCCCCTCGTCTCCTTCACCTTGGTGATGATGACAGCACAGTCACCTGCACCCCTTTCTTCTCACTGACTTTAAGTGGTCACTCCTCAGAACCACCAATCCCCTTCCAAGCACACCAAAGACTATACAACTGGTATACCTGAAGATACACTGGGCCATAGTTTTTGAAAGCTGTTCAGCAACAGGTAGGATTAGAGGTGGCCGACTCCACAGGAGATTTTAAAATGTAAGACACAATGAGGCTCATAATCCTTCTGGTGTTCCTGCTGGAGCACACAATGCATGGTGGAATATCATGAACACTGGAGACACAGCTGCAAGGGAAGAGGAAAACTTCCAATTATCTCAGGGCCAGCAAGATTCTTCACCTACTGCCTCCATCTCTGTGGGGCAAAGGCAATGGGAGGCAGAACAGTAATAGGAGTAGAAAGGTTCTGCTGGTGAGAAGGGAAGGATGTGCTACTGGTTTTGAAGAGAAAAGGAGTGATGTGAAGAGCAGTTTCACACTTCCCAGATCTAAACGTAGAATAGCACAGAGAATTTTTCCACCAAGAAGGTGGCCTGGGTTTGCAGACTGTTCTCTTTAGGAGGGGAAGCTGCTCTTTATGTGTGGCGCATCACTCCACACTTTCTCACAATAGAGTTTGACCTCAAAGCACCCCCTATTATCTACTGCCATTTCCAGAACATTTATTTAATCTGGTTGAAATTCCACTGCATGCTAGGCATAACTGCAAGGCAAAATGAAAACAAGTTGGCTTTGGGTGCTTCACTTGTTTTTGTAACAAAGTTGAGCTGCTCTTTTTTTCAATGGTTACACTGTTTAAGATTTTTCTTATTCAAGGAGTGAGAGGCCCACAGTCTCTAATACAAAAATGGAATAGGCAGAAAGTTGATCTTTTATAGCGCTGAGGTACGAAACACTGGAGCCTCACCCACATTCCCTCTCAACAGTATCTTTTTAAGTTACATTATTTACTTGGAACACTATTTCAAGTTTAGTATTTGTTTATTGCTTTAGTGCACGCTGTTTTATTTACCCCATTCATTAACTTTTGGGTGTCTAGACATGACCACTGGGTGTAGATAGTGCTACATGTGCTTTAGGTACTAGTCTGCCCTGCAGCACGTGTCGTATCAAAGAGCTTGTGCCTGGGGCCACCTTGACCATGATGTGGGGTACCTTTAGCGTGTGCACGCACTCATCAATGCTTGGAACCAGGTGGGACTGCGTTTGAAGTCAACATTATGGCAGTACCCCAAATTAGAGATGAGCCATAAAGCGTGTGCAGTAGCTAAAGTTACAGAGTGCCTCTGTAAAGTGTTCTGTCCCATGTTACTACACACCTTGTCTGTGAGTGGTTGCATTTAGGAGGGACACCGTGGAGCCTTTTCCCTCTCCACCCATCCAGCATATCTCTGCCACCTCATTCCCATTGACAGAATGGGGTCCTGCCATGCACTAGCGCAGACTTCATGCATGCACATAATTAACTCCTGCTGCGCTCCCTTACCGTGTGGCTAGGCCTTGGGTCTCCATAATATGGATTAAGTCCTGAACTTTTGGGAAATTGGACATTGGGGAGGGAGCCAGAGCAATAACATCCTTGCTACTGGAGGACCGGAGACCATGCCATATGCCACTCTTCATGACAGGCTGCAAAACGTCTTCCACCAGTCCTTGGTTACTCTTGATAACTGCTCTTTTTCTTTACTCCTCTTTTTAAGTTAACCCTTCATAGTGGACTTGCCTTTTGCCCAATATGTGCTTTACAGGCCCTGTCCTTTCACATGCCAGAAACCATCATGCACCCCTTTAGAGTACCTTCAGACCAAGCTTTGGAACTATTTAGAAACTTTACTTGAAAACTTCCATGATGTGATAAATACAAAACATGTTGCAGTCTAGGACATACAGTTGCAAGAAAAAGTATGTGAACCCTTTGGGATTACATGGAGGTTTGCATGAATTGGGCATAAAATGTGCTCTGAACGTCATCTAAGTCACAACAATAGAAGAACACATTCTGATGAACATAATACTACACAAACATTAGATGTTGCCATGGTTTAATTGCACATAACATGTAAACATTCACAGTGCAGGGAGGAAAAAGTATGTGAACCTTTGGACTTAATAACTGGTTGACCCTCCTTTGGCAGCAATAACGTCAACCAAACGTTTCCTGTAGTTGCAGATCAGACCTGCACAACGATCTGGAGTAATTCTGGACCACTCCTCTCCACAAAACTGTTTCAGTGTAGCAATATTCTTGGGATGTCTGGTGTGAATCGCTCTCTTAAGGTCATGCCACAGCATTTCAATCGGGTTGAGGTCAGGACTCTGACTGGGCCACTCCAGAAGGCGTATTCTGTGCTGTTGCAGCCATTGTTTTGTTGAATTACTTGTATGCTTTGGGTCATTGTCCTGTTGCATCACCCATCCTCTGCGGAGCTTCAGTTGGCGGACAGATGGTCGTACTTTTTCCTGCAAAATGTCTTGATAAACTCTGGAATTCATTTTCCCATCAATGACAACAATCCATCCAGGCCCTGAGGCAGCAAAGCAGCCCCAAACCATGTTGCTCCCTCCGCCATGTTTTACAGTGGGGATGAGGTTTGATGTTGGTGTGCTGTGCCTTTTTTTCTCCACACATAGTGTTGTGTGTTCTTCCCAAACAACTCAATCTTGGTTTCATCTGTCCACAGTATATTTTGCCAGTAGTGCTGTGGAACATCCAGGTGCTCTTTTGCAAGCTTCAAACGTGCTGCAATATTCTTTTTGGACAGCAATGGCTTCCTCTGTGGTGTCCTCCCATGTACTCCATTCTTGTTTAATGTTTTCCTTATTGTAGATGTGTCAACAAAAATGTTAGCATGTGCCAGAGATTTCTTTAGGTCTTTAGGTGACACTCTGGGATTCTTCTTTACCTCATGCAGCATTCTGCGCTGTGCTCTTGCAGACATTTTTACAGGACACCCACGCCTAGGGAGTGTAGCAACAGTGCTAAACTTTCTCCATTTGTAGACAGTCTGTCTTACCATGGACACATGAACATCAAAGCTTTTGGAGATACTTTTGTAACCCTTTCCAGCTTCATGCAAGTCAACAATTCTTGATCGTAGGTCTTCTGAGAGCTCTTTTCTGCGAGGCATGGTTCGATGTGAACAGTGACAGTGCTTATTGAAACCAGTAAACCCAAAACAGGTGTGTGTTTTTTAAGGGCAGGACAGCTGTCAGCAACACATCCAATATCATCACACTGATTGGAGTCAAGGTTGGCTCACTCCTGGCTCCAATTAGCTCTGGGAGAAGTCATTAAGCTAGGGCCTCACATACCTTTTCCTCCCTGCACTGTGAATGTTTACATGTTATGTGCAATTAAACCATGGCAACATCTAATGTTTGCGTAGTATTATGTTCAGCAGACTGTGTTCTTCTATTGTTGTGACTTAGATGACATTTAGAGCACATTTTATGCCCAATTCATACAAAACTCCACGTAATCCCAAGAGGTTCACATACTTTTTCTTGCAACTGTAACTACTAAAACGTGGCTTCCCAGGCATACTTTAAAAGTGTCATTCCATTACTGGCATTCTCCAACAGCTGGTAGTGTCCTCCAGAGCTCCACTATCTTGTTGGACTACGTGGTGCATTATCCTTTGCTGGCTTCCTGTACAGCTCTCCAAACTGAGAACTTCTGAACTCCACTCCAGGCTCTCTCTGGAATGGAACCTTCCCCTTATTCATATATAACACAGGGTGTAGGGCAGGCCCTTGAAAAAGCCCAGAAACCGAGGTCCCAGCAGTTAACATCTTCCCCAGCCTGGGCAGACCAACTAGCTATACCAAATACAAAACTCCCTGTAGGCACCTGACACAACCTTTCATTGCAATGGGTGAGTTTTAATAACTTGGGTGAGAGTTTGTGTTTTTTGTGTGCACACTGTTCTATTCATCACATTCATTAAATTTGGTTGTCCAGGCCGGACCACTGTCTGTAGGTCATCATGCATTTCTGATACCATCTTGACCTTCTTCACATGTCATGTCAGAGAGGGCCCTCACAGCAATGGGGTGATTTTGAGTGCACACTGTGTCACTCATGATATTATCCATTTTTTTTATATCCAGGGTGAACCAATCGAATCAATCTCTTAATGTGGTTCACTATGTCTTTCAGGTGCCAGCCTACCCTGCTGCATGTGTCATGTCAGAGTGGGAGTTTTCTTAAAATAAAATTTTTATTGGTTTTCAACATTTCGCATAGAATGAAAAAGGAAGCAAAGCAAACAACATATGTATCAGCAAGTAAAAAGGACATGATATCTTCTAAAAGCATCAGTAGAGTTCAAAAATAGAAAGGACCTTTATTGCAGAAAGCCAAATGGCTAAGAAATTGCAACTGCTGTACATGTCATGTCAGAGAGGGCCTGTAATGCAGTGGGGTGAATTTGCAACTAAGATGCATTTTATTTACCAGAAATGAAGGTTCACTTTTTTGAGTTTAACCCCCCTGGTGGTATTCCTGAGTGTAGCTCGGGGTAAACGTTCAGTACCAAAAGCGGTAACCCCGAGCTACACTTGGGATTACCCTGCAGCGTTGCTATGGGATCCCTGTTTCACTTACCTTGTCCTGCGCTCCCGCGATATCCCCCCTGAAGTGTCCCCGGCCATCTCCTCCGGCCGATGCCGGAATTCGTCTTCCGGGTTCCCTTCCCTGCGAGTGTCGGGACGTACGGGGGACGAAACTGGCGGGAAATTCAAAAATTTTAAAAGTGACATTCACTCAATACACTAAAATCTGATAGTATTCCATTCCTGTATCAAACCATTTCACATACATGTTGTCCCGAGTGCTTTGTCCGGCGCCCTGCTTGCATTTTTACTGTTCTTTCTGCCTGGAAACTGAGAAACGTCCATGGCGTCCAAAAAGCGTCCCTTTAGGTCTAAAGCGGTTTTAGACCGGCTAGAGAACAGCGATAGTAAATCAGAACCACTTGCAGAATTGAGTGATAATGATTCGTGGGGGAAATTCCTCATCAGACACTGAAAACGATTCTGCGACTGAGCTCAGCGATGTGCGAACTTGGCGCTCTATTTCACATTTCAGTGTTTTTGGTTTGATTACATTATTGAATTACATTTATTATTATTATATTATTATTTATGATTTTGTGTTTCAAATTTTATCCTACCCGGGATGTTTACTAGACTCTTGTTCGGACAGGTTTCAGAGAGTTATTCCTAAAAATTACAGGCCTACAATAAAAAAATGACATATTTCCATGCAAAAAAATGTACCGCTTTAAGCACAGAAATATGGACATAATCAGACCGCTAGGGAGGTTAAAGTGTTTTTCTTTTTTTGGGGGGGTGGGGGGGAGATTACAATAAAGCAGTGAATTTCTGGGACCATAAAGGCAGCTCTTGATCAGACTTTCAGCAACAACTGCCTTATGCATTATAGTTAACACAAATCTAAAAATATAATAATTAACATTTTAAAGATACAATTAAAAATGATAAATAAAAATTACAATTGATTATTTCACAAACAACAGCCATAAATATTGTTCAGACTCACTCCACAGTATGTAAGTGTTTTTACAAGGTGGCTATTAAATAGGGAGAAAGCAGCCAGGTTTATAATCAAGAATAAAAAAAAAAATTAGAGTGCCTTATTTCACAGAAAAAAAGGAAATATTGCACTGACTTGGTGCATATTATGGGATCTATTCCTAAAAAAATGTGCTGTGTGAATGTAAAGCAGCCAAAGGCAGCTTTGTGGCACATAGGTTATCTTATTATCACAAAAAAATACTATAACGTTAGTTCATGTTAAAATGCTTAAAAATTAAACCAAATATAAATATATGTTTTCTTTTTTATATGGACCAGAAATGTTACACAAATAAGATCATAAAAACTAACAAATTTTAAAAAGCGAATAAAAAATGGAAAATATTTTTGTTTTAAGGCAGCTAATAAATAGATAATTAAACTGCAATGCTGGCCTTTTTCTTAAACCAGAAATTCACAATATGATAAAAATACAATCTTACTTTTAGTTCAATGATAGTAATCTGGTAAGTATGGCAAAACTAACACATAGCATGAGATAATCTGCTAAAGAAAAGAGCATCAATATGGAAAAGGCCAACAGTTCAAACCAGGGGCAGACTGACCATTCGAGCACTGGGCACTGCCCGAGGGCCCGGGGTCAATAGGGGGCCCCATGAAATGCCCCTGGTACCTTTTGTAGGCTTTTTTGGGTGTGCTTTGAATGTGGGCAAGGACACAGGGGCCCCATGATCCTCTATTGCCCGGGGGCCCCATGAATTGTCAGTCCGCCCCTGGTTCAAACAGACTAAAATGTCGGGGTAATTAAAGGAAGATCAGGTGATTAGCTAAAATACAATATTAAAACTTAATAATAAAATGTGGGACAGATTTTAACAATACTAAATTGGAACACAAAATTGGAAACAATGCATACTGAAACTATTGAGGTAAGAAGAATTCTTTTTTACAGCCTAAAAAGAGAGGAGAAAAGAGACCAAAAGGCACAAAAGGGCCTGGTGTAGTGTTGTGATTTTCAATACCATGACGGTTTGATTGTGGTAATCATTGCAAAACATAAATGGCTGTTTGCAAACAACCTTCATTTTGGAAGATCGTGAATGATTTGTGCTTGACTCTGAATGAATGTTTGCCCACAAAATGAAAATCTGAATTAGTGGCATAATTCTGCTGCAATTGTGTGCTGCAATCCCTACCATACAACATGGAGAACAATCTTAGCTGTTTGGGGGTTATGTGAGCTACACAGGGAATTAAGGCACAATCCATGGCAAGATGAATGTAGCATAGTGGGCTCTGCTCACAAAAGAAGATTTCATGCGATATTCAGGTGTCTGGACACATTTTCCCTAACTGTTGCATACGATCCTGAAACTGTCAATTCACTATACTGTTTTGCGGTATGTACTGCAAAAGGCTTGAAACGCTCAGTAAATACCACATGAAAAGGCATTAAAGTCAATTCACAGAAGGAAATAAATAATCAAATGCATGCAGTAATTTAGCAGTGATTCAGGCATGCAGTATTTAACCACCTCCCGTCCAGCCGTTGTATATAAACGGCCAGACGGTGGCAGTGCAGGGGCGGGTGGCTTGTTTTTTTGGCTGACTGCAGAAGTGAGCCTCTGGTTGCTGAGAGCACCCGTTGGCCAGTCCTGGTACTGCAAACCACAAGGCAGGAGCTTCTTCAACCTTTACAGCCCCGAGTGATTCCTATGTCAGCTCCTGAGAGGGGGAACTACATCTTGGCAAAGATTTCTCTGACCTGCTGGACCACATCTTCACCACAGGAGGGCACTTGATCTTCATTCTTTCCAGCTATTCCCGTGATCAGACCAGAAAGGAGAGGGGAATCTTCAGGATATTTATTCACATGTGTATTACCTATACGCTTCTGGTTAGTGCGCATTTCTACCATTTGCACCGGGAATCAACGAGCACCTTTCACTGGACTGTGTCTTATCATTATCCATTTAAACATTTATGATATATTAATAGCGCTGCATTTTACTTATATATATACTTATTGGGACTTTTATGCGTTTTCCTTGAATGTTCAGCTGCTAATTATTGAGAGCGCTCACTGCATTTTTTACAATTTTCCTTGGCTGTTTATAAACGGCCTCCCCACCCCCTGCTTGTGCGCACTCCCTGGGAGCGCGCAGCACCGCGATCCAGTGCCCACTGTGTCCTCCGGACACAGTGGAACACTGATTGTCGTACGTGACCTCTGTGCGAGGTCCCAATCATATGATCACTGATTGGCCAATCAGTGATCACATGCAGAGTAGTAAGCAAGATGTCGCTTCTGACATCATTGCTTACTACGTGTGAAATCTGTGAATGATCACAGAGATCACATGGTACAGGGCTATTCACAACAGCCTTGTACATTGTGACAAGCTGTAACCAATCACAGCTCACACAGTATTTCTCAATGGCTGCAAGAATGCAGCCAGAGAGAAGGAGAAATGATTGCTTTTACAGCCTTTATGAGTGTAAAAGCAATCAGTGTAAAAAAAAAAATAAAAAAAAATCTTCATCACCCCCCACAAGTAGTACAGTGTCACCATGGTGACACTGTACTGCTAGGATGACAGTATGTAAAAAAACAATATAAATAATAATATAAAACAATAAAATAACAATGTAAAAAAAAATTAAAACATTATAATTTTTTGATTATAAACTAATTTGGGTTATTTTTTTTTTTACTAAAAAGATAACTGAATAAATTTTGGCCAAGATTTATGATGAAATACTATTTATTTGCAAAATTTTATAAGAAAAACACTTTTTCAAAATTTTTGGACATTTTCATTTATATAGCAAAAAAAAAAAAAAAATCCCAGTGGTGAATATATACCATCAAAATAAAGTTTTATTTGTCTCAAAAAAATGCTACAAAATTCGTATGGGTACAGTGTTGCATGACCGCGCAATTGTCATTCAAAGTGTGATAGCGCTGAAAGCTGAAAATTGGCCTGGGCAGGAAGGGGGTGAAAGTGTCCGACTGGAAGGGGGAGAAAGTGTCCGGTCTATAAGGGGGTGAAAGTGTCCGGACTGGAAGGGGGGGAAAGTGTCCGGACTGGAAGGGGGTAAAAGTGTCCGGACTGGAAGGGGGGGAAAGTGTCCGGACTGGAAGGGGGTAAAAGTGTCCGGACTGGAAGGGGGGGAAAGTGTCCGGACTGGAAGGGGGTAAAAGTGTCTAGACTGGAAGGGGGGGAAAGTGTCCGGACTGGAAGGGGGGGAAAGTGTCCGGACTGGAAGGGGGTGAAAGTGTCCGGACTGGAAGGGGGGGAAAGTGTCCGGACTGGAAGGGGGTGAAAGTGTCCGGACTGGAAGGGGGTGAAAGTGTCCGGACTGGAAGGGGAGGAAAGTGTCCGGACTGGAAGGGGGTGAAAGTGTCCGGACATGAAGTTGTTAAAGAATAACTTAATAACTTTTTTTTTACTTTTGGATAGAGTGGAGATGGATTAGAACATCTGTCAGGTAGTTATAGCTGTATGTGCCCCCCCCCCCCCCGTTTGGGAGATTTGACCTCTCCATTTGTCCTGTTTACCGTTATCATCAAATGTGAAAGTAAAAGAAAACCCAAAATTTTGGGTTGTCCCCAGAAAAGTAATAGAGGAGACATCTTCCACTGGGGACACCGATGGCAAAAAAAATTAAGCAGTTTCTACCTTTTTGGATCAGTTCTCTCAACAGTAATGCATAGAAACCTAAATATAGAAATCATTGGGGTTTGTTTAATTAAAGAAAAACTAAATAACTTTTTTAAAACTTTTGGATAGAGTGGAGATGGATTAGGATTATGTATCACGAGTTGTAGATATAGTCATTGTTAGCAGAGGTTCCCTGAGACCGGAAAGCTATTTCAAGGGTCCCTCTAAGTTGAAAAAGTTGAGGAAGGCCGCTTGAAAGTGTAACTAAAGGCAAACCTTTCTTTTTCATTTTGAATAGAGCAATGGAAGGTTTTTTTTGTTCTATTGGGAAGATTTACCTTCATGATAATGGTAAAAAGGACAAATAGGATGCATTTCCCTAATGGGGACACAGACAGCAATAACAACCTAATAGGTGTTCTAATTCCTCTCCACACAATCCAAAATTATCCTTTAGGTATACTTTAAATAAATACAAAATATCTTTCTAAATGTCAAATTTTGAAAGAGAATAAAAAAATTACACAAATATCCTTCTTCCACCTTCCACCAATAAAAAAGACGTAAAAGAAAGGTATTTATATACCTTTCATTACATTTCAATATTTCACACTTAGAAAGATTTTTTGTATTTTCTTAAATTAACTTCATTGTTATGTGTGTCCTGTGAAAACAGCTTCCCTTTAACTGGTATTCTAGTCACCTTCTTACTTTTGTATGAATACATCTGCTGCAGGGGGCGCACTGAATTAGTGAGTTGGCATACTTAAACCATTTTACTGCAATAAAAACTGACAGGGGTTCTAATGCTTCCCCACTGTATCCATCCCACTATTTATCACATGAGATAAAATGCCACATGGTTTCATGAGATAAATACTGCATAGTTTGATGAAACACCTCGTGCATTATTTTACCAGCATTTTTTTCGTGAATTGCAAAAAAAATTTGGAAAAATGCTATTAAGTATTTTACCCCAAATTTTAAAGAGGAAAATACCGCTTTGTAAATGGAGCCCATTACCAGCATACTGGAGGGAAATTTGAACCCAGAAGCTACAGATGGGACACACATTTCTTCATGGCAATGATCCAAAACAATAGTTTCAGCAGAAAAAAAGTGAAGGCTATGAAGTGGCTATCACAATCTCTTGGGTCAATGACATCAATGAGTCACTTTTTGGAGATCCCAAACACGTAGTTCATACTAGACAACCAAAGAATTTATAGTGCCTGGTGGCTCTTTGTCCAAAAAGAATGGGCAGCTTTACCACAAGAGAAGCTAAAGGGCCTCATTCACAACTATCACCAGAGACTGCAAAAAGTAATTGATGCTACAAGATATTAAGACGTGATCCAGTGTAAACAAGTGAACAGGAGCAATTTATTATTTCTGTATTTACAATGATTTGCTCAATGGTTGGGCTATCTGGTGATGCCTAATGTTAAAATTTGAACGAAAATAGTCTAGACTGAAATAATTTATAAAAAATGTGTATGGCCTGATACAGCTGTATCTTGACGGATTAAGATGAACCATTTACACCTCCCTCTGCCAACGAATATCCTACAAACCATGTAGTATTACTGCCCCCCGACTCACTGTAAGCCTAGTTTCTGACAGAAGTCATTTAACCAACATTTGTTTTATTGGATGGTGGGAAGATGTCCACTAAACCATTGATTCCCATCCAGTTAGTGTACAGATAGGATTTATCATCTGGATATTAACACTGGAAAGCCAAACTGCTTATAGGCAAGTCAGTCCCGGGACAAGGTGGTTCTTTAGCACCCAAGAATAAAAATCCAATGTGGGTTCCCATGAGCCGTGAACTATTTCTGCAGCATAGATTGCAAGTCCCACACTTTATGAGCCCTTCTCCTGCTGGATCGTGGCAGCCGCCTCTACTGCCTACCCTTTGGCCTTGCCCTGAGTTACATTGCACATTTTGAATCCAGTATTATTTCTACACTTTAAAGCAGTAAATCTTTTACATTTTGAATTTTGAAGAAAAACAGGTGTTTGGTTTGTACATTTCTTTAAAAGAGTAGACTGGTTCCTGATATTTGGATAATTGGTTGGTCTAAAGCTGTGCAGAGTTACCTACCTTTTTGAGTAACGCATATCACTCATGAACATCTGCAGTCTACAGATATCAATTATCTAAGATCATTTTATAGTTTCCTACATACATTATTAAGTCCTTTGGGTTTTCTATCATCGTTCCTTCTGTATAATAGTATCTACTGAGCCTTTGTTGACATAGACGTGTATTTACCACTAATGAGCCATGTGTAAAAAGAAGTCTCTGGAGTAACTACTGATTCATTCTTATCATTTTATTCCTATTTTATTAATTAAGACTAGCAAAACAGAAAACTCCATAATACACAGAGAAATAGAAAATCTATGAGTCCCAATCTAGTTTTTTGGCATAGATTGGGGCTCACACGTTCTGATTGTAACAATTCTAACTGAGTCCTACTAGTGTTTATTATACATTGGGGTTGATTTACTTTGCACTGGAGAGTGCAAAATCAGGTTCACTTCTGCATAGAAACCAATCAGCTTCCAGGTTTTATTACCAAAGATTAATTGAACAAGTTGAGGTTAGAGCAGCGTTTCCCAACCTTTTTACAGATAAGGAACCCTTTACTATTATGGACAATGTCAAGGCACTCTTTAAAATGATGGACAGTATTGAGGCACCCCATTCTAAAATGTAAAAGCTATTCTAATAGTTTTATATAATGCAGCGACATCCACACACATAGGACACTCAACGTAGAGGTCATTTATTCTTCCAAAGCAAATACACTTTTGCACACTGGTATAGACTAGTATTCCATTGTTTCTTTTCTCCCTCAGTTTTTCTCCATCACTAAGCTAATGTGACCCCAGCACAATGGGGTCACTACAATGTACAATAAGGAACTGTACTTGTTCATATTAGGTGACATCTCACTGGATGGAGTCACATAAATTGTGATCAAGGACCCATAATATACACCCACAGAGAGCAGGTGGGCACTACATGTTGAAAAGGATTTTTTTCTGGCATTAGTAGATGAAATCTTGAAAATTACAATAAAAATGTAGATGTATGTCCCGATGATAAAGGTAAGAGCACAGAATAAGACAAGGGCAGAGTATGTGAAGTCTAGCCATTGTACGATAGATGTGTCTGATGTGGACAATTGCATAACTGGACTAAAATCACAAAACAAGTAATCAATGTCACTGGGGCCACAAAACTCAAGTGGCTAGGAGGGCATCGGCAAAAGCAAGGTGCTGGAGATAAACATTGGAATGTTGAGATTACTATTGGTTGACACTAGAAGGATAATTAAAAGATTTCCGGTTACTATTGCAATGTAAAATAAAAGTAGGACTGTGAAGAATAGAGGTTTGAAGTTTCCTAGACCTTGTACTCCAAGAAGATGGATTTCTGAGATTTTTATTTGATTGTTGTCTTGTTGACTTTTGTTTGCTTGTCACTGGATGTCACTCCACTTCCTCAAACTAAATCTGTCCAAAACTGAGCTCCTAGTTTTCCCCCCAGCCTGCGACCCCCCCCCCCCCCCGACTTCTCCATCAAGACCAACAACACCACCATCAGTCCCTTCCCTCAAGCCAGAGAACTAGGTGTCATCCTAGACTCCAATCCGTCCTTCCAGCCCCAAACTCATGCAGACTTCACCTTCGCAACATCTCCAAAGTACGTCCATTCCTAACCCCGGAAACCACTAAGCAACTCATTCACTCCCTCATTATATCACGCCCCGACTACTGTAACTCTCTCCTCATTGGCTTACCCCACTGCAGGCTATCTCCACTTCAGTCTATCTTGAATGCTGCGGCCAGACTCATCCACCTTACTAACCGCTCCGTATCCGCCACCCCTCTCTGCCAATCCCTCCACTGCCTTCCAATTGCGCAATGAATAAAATTCAAAATGCTAACATTGACTTATAAAGCTGTACATAACACTGCCCCAAACTACATCACCGATCTGGTATCCAAATACCACCCAAAACGCACACTCCGCTCCGCACAAGACTTCCTACTCTCTAGTTCCCTGGTCTCCTCCTCCCATGCCCATCTCCAGGACTTCTCCAGTGCTTCCCCCATTCTCTGGAACTCCCTACCCCAATCCATCAGACCGTCACCTACTCTCCTCACCTTTAGGCACACTCTGAAAACCTATCTCTTCAGGGAAGCCTACCCCGAATTACTAATTACTGAACTCCTCCACTCTTCCTACCACACCATCCCCCACAGCTATTTCCTCCTGTACCACTATCCCCTCCCTCCTAGATTGTAAGCTCCAAGGAGCAGGGCCCTCGAACCCCTCGTGTATTGAATCGTATTGATACTGTACTGTCTCGTGTATTGTCTCTCTTTATAATGTACAGCGCTGAGCAAACTGTTGGCGCTATATAAATCCTGTTTAATAATAATAATAATAATAATAATTGTCTTGACACATCTTAAAAGCCAGGAGGTTGACCTGTCAGGTATGGGAGTGAAATATTTGATTTGATAGTAGGAGAGAACAAGAAAGCAATGAGTAACAATAAATTGTTCACTAAATCTGTCATTAACATAAGTTTTGAAATATTGCATTAAAATCTGCTTCTTACTGTTCAGGTCCTCCATTCCATTCTGTTTTCTGGCCTTCATTTTAATCCATTTTTCATATTGGATATTGTGTACATTGTGATTGAAATGACTGTTTTCTACATCAATTGCTAGACACGTGCACCCCGGAAATTTTCGTTTAGTTTCAGATGCATTTGTTCATTGAAGAATATCATTTTGTCATATTCACATGAACCAATTCATTTCCAGAATTTATTTCGTACACGTGGCATTTGTTTTGTATATTTATTGTTCCGGTGAATTCTAATAATTTTGCAGTTTTTTTTCAGAAGATTGCTATATATTTGTTTTCAGTTTTGATATTTTGGGATAGATGTATTATTCATATATTGAAACTATTCAGAACAATTTGATATTTTCAGACACAACAGAATAAATAATGCAAAATTCGTCAAAAAACAGGGATTCCCCTTTATACATCCAACCTACCAAGAGAAATGGCATGAGCTTACTGGATAATATCGACTGACATCATGTGCATCCAAGATTAAACCAAATGTGGATCCATTTGTTATCCAAATTTAAATTACTGAATACATTTGAAAATTGAATTAATTTCTCCATGGGCCCAAACTATAGTTGCATCATGTAACGTCGGCCGAATGAAACAAATGCATTAATTATTTTGTTATAACTGATATAGGAATTGTTGACATTCGTTACTATGTCTATTCAGAGATGTGTATGCATCTAAATCTATGAAAATCAAAATTTTCATCTGAAAATTGAATTGTAACAAAACACACATGTTACATAGTTACATAGTTAGTATGGCTGGAAAAAGACAAAAGTCCATCCAGTTCAACCATTAAAAAATGGCATTTGGCTCATGGTTGCAGTGTGGCCCTATTGACTTGAATGGGCGAGTTTTACAGGCGGTGCCTCCTGTCAACTCAAAAAGCTGGGGTAAATTTGCCAAGGCACAAAGCATACCGGCCATGGCATGTTTACAGTCTTTTGGGCTGTATGTTAGCTTTTAGGTGAGTCAGAGGCAGGTAAAATGGCAGCTCCTTCATCTGTTTTTACTATCTCCTAGATGTCCGTGTGAAAGGGGCCATAGGGTTTACATTTTCTTTATTTTATAATGCGCCTATAAAGTGCAAACATGAGGATATCTTGTGCTGGGACACATATCCTCTACTATTCCATCCTATCCTAAACCCTTCCTTCCTGGCTGCCCAACTGAGCAGGGACATAGATAAGGGGGGGGGGAGGGGATCTGAATTCCCCAGAGCAGAATCGTCCTTCATATGGACAGTTTATAAAAAAATAGAGTGCACAGTCAGAGACAAGGGGGGACTGGAGGGACAATGTGAGAAGGGGCAGCGGGTTGTTAGCATGCAGAAGAATCTCACCATCTGATGCCCCGATGCCCCAGCCTGTCACAAAATAGAGTTGAGGATACGTCCTTGTCCAGCCTTGTGTAGGTCTACAATCTTGTCCCTGACATCCTTGGACAGCTCTTTGGTCTTTGCCATGGTGAAGAGTTTGGAATCTGATTGTTTGATTGCTCCTGTGGACAGGTGTCTTTTATACAGGTAACAAAATGAGATTAGCAGCACTCCCTTTAAGAGACTGCTTCTAATCTCAGCTTATTACCTGTATGAAAGACACCTGGTAGCCAGAAATCCTGCTGAATGATAGGGAAACAATTACTTATTTCCCTCATGAACATGCAAATCAGTCATCATTGGTTAGACATGCATTTCTTTTGAATGTTTTGTTGCTATTCTGTCTCTCAGTGTTACAATACACCGAACATTCGATTTTTAGACCGATCATTTCTTTGTCAGTGGGCAAAGATTCAAAATCAGCAGGGGATCAAATACTTATTTCTTTCAATGTAGTTGATGCAAAAATCAATACACCCACAATAAAAACTACTCCATCTAGTATTTTGAATGACCTCCATGATTTGTAAGGACGGCACCAAGTCTTCTAGGCATGGAGTGAACAACTTGGTGACATATTGCAACATCTGTCTTTTTCCATTCTTCAAGAACGACTTCTTTTAGAGCCTGGATGCTGGATAGAGAGCGATGCTCGACTTGTCTCTTCAGAATTCCCCATAGGTTTTCGATTGGGTTCAGATCAGGAGACATACGTGGCCAATGAATCACTTTTATCCTGTTCTTCTTCAGAAATGCAATAGTGACCTTAGATGTGTGTTTTGGGTCATTGTCATGTTGGAAAAGTGTACATAGACCAAGGGCATGGAGTGATGGGAGCATCTTCTTTTTCAATATAGAGCAGTACATCTGTGAATTCATGATACCATCAGTGAAATGTAGCTCCCCAACACCAGCAGTACTCATGCAGCCTCACAGAAGGACACTGCCACCACCATGTTTTACTGTAGGCACCATGCATTGTTCTTTGTACTCCTCACCTTTGCAATGCCATAAAGTTTTGAAGCCATCAGTTCCAAAAACATGTATCTTGGTCTCATCACTCCAAAGTACAGAGTCCCAGTAGTCTTCTTTTTCAGCATGAGCCCTGGATAATTCTAGGCGGGCTTTTTTGTGCATGGGCTTTAGGAGAGGCTTCCTTCATGGATGACACCCATGCATGCCATTCCTCTTCAGTGTATGCCGTATTGTGTCACGGTAAACAATCACCCCAGTTTGGCTTTTTATTTCTTTGGCTAACTGCAGTGAACTTGCATGGCAATTTTTCTTCAACCCTTCTCATCAGAAGATGCTCCTGTCAAGGTGTTAACTCCTGTGGACGACCTGGACATCTCTGTGAGATGGGTGCAGTTCCATCTTTTTGTATTACTTTTGCTACAGCATTCTGACTGATAAGTAAAGCTTTGTTGATCTTCTTGTAGCCTTCACCTTTCTTGTAAATAAATTATTTTCTTTCTCAGGCCTTGTGGCATTTCTCTTCCACGTGGTGCCATTGCTGACAGCATGAAATGGGAGGGGTTTTCTCTTTTAAGTAACGCCCTTTTATAATCAACTGTCTGCTGGGCACCTGTTTAATGAATAATTGGACTCACCTGTAGTTGAATTCTTCAGTAATTAGGATTTTGTTGTCTATAGTTTAACTTTGCTCCTAAGACTTTCATTGGGGTGTATTCATTTTTGCAACATTTTCTTAAATGAATTTGTTAGGAAAAATACTTTTTTTGTGTGTGCAAACTAACAAATCTTGTTTGCAATCAATGGCCCGCTTTTGTGGGAGTATTTTGTAGAATAGCATCCCATAGAAAATGTTGATTCTTAAAGGAAAGTAAAGGTTTTCTGACAAATCTGTTGGGGTGTACTCATTTATCCTGAGCACTGTATATGTGAACCCTCACCTTGTAAAACAACCCATACAGTTTAAAATAGAAATGAAAGGCAAAACATCTGTGTACAGGTATAAAAAACATTATACAGTAAATACTCTATACTCCTATTTTATAAGTCATTACATTCCCTCTGTTATCAGTTGCATAGAGAGGTGGTCATGGAGAAACAGCAGCACACTGAACTTCCTGGTGAATGGCTGTGCAGTTAGGGCATGTCAGCATGAGTTTGATCATTGGAGGACAGCAGGCCGAGTTTCCAGCATAGCTAGAGAACTTACCATGCTCTGCTTTCATGCATAGTACGGTCCGTTTTTTTAAAATAGGAAAGCAGAGGGAATGGCGGGAACACCAAGGATTTCACTCAAAGGAAGCAATACAAAGAGAACTGGATACTTTTTCATACAAGTACATGGTACAGCAGGCATATACCAGAGATATGTTGGGTTTGTGTATTCTTGAAAGCACTTTAAATGGTACTGGAGTATTGTTCTTAGATATTTTCTTTTTTTTTGTTGAATCACAGAAAAATTACTTAATAGCAACTTCATAAAATTGAAAAAAATACAGTTGGTGGAATTCAGTAAATCCCTAATAACACTTTCCTGGCACTATGGCCCTTTAACCACTTCCCAACCGGCCGTTGCATATAAACGGCCGAAGGGTGGCAGTGCAGGGTCGGGTGGCCGTTTATAAACGGTGAAACACCGATCGTCGGACGGGACCTCTGTATGAGGTCCCGATCATGTGATCACTGATTGACCAATCAGTTACCACATGCAAAGTAGTAAGCAAGATGTCACTTGTGACATCATTGCTTACTACCTGTGAAATCTGTGAATGATCACAGAGGTCACATGGTACAAGCCTATTCACAACAGCCTTGTACCATGTGACAAGCTGTGACCAATCACAGCTCACTCAGTACTTCTCAATGAGTGCAAGAATGCAGGCAGAGAGAAAGAGAAATGATTGCTTTTACATCCTATATAGGTGTAAAGCAAATCAGTGTAAGAAAAAAAAAAGTCTTCATCACCCCACACAAGTAGTACAGTGTCACCATGGTGACACTGTACTGCTAGAGTGACAGTATGTAAAAAAAAAATTAAAATAATAATATAAAAAAATAAAAGAAAAATGTAAAAGAAAATGTTTAAAAATTATAATTTTTGGTTATAAACTAATTTGGATTTTTTTTTACTAAAAAGATACCGGAATACATTTTGGCAAAAATTTATGATGACATATTATTTATTTGCAAAATTTTATAAAGAAAACACTTTTTTTCAAAATGTTTGGACTTTTTCATTTGTATAGCAAAAAAAATACAAATCCCAGCGGTGAATAAATACCACCAAAATAAAGCTTTATCTGTCTAAAAAAAATGGTAAAAATTCATTTGGGTACAGTGTTGCATGACCACACAATTGTCAATCAAAGTGTGATAGTGCTGAAAGCTGAAAATTGCCCTGGTCAGGAAGGGGGTAAAAGTGTCCAGTCTGGAAGTGGTTAAAATGACCAGATTAGTAAATCCCTGCTGTTTGTATTGGTAGGTATACTGACACATGCTACAGATTCGGGGAGTTCCTAATAGCACCATTTTTATGAAGTGCTGCTGTTGATGCAACAGAATCAAAAATAATTACTTTCAGTTTGTAGGTAATGACACTAGAGGAAATACAGACCAAATATAAGTTGGAGTACAGAGACAAACAGAGTGCCTGTCTCTGTACATTGTATACCAGAGCAGCATATTTGCCCCCCCCCCCCAGCTGTCACTGTTTGTTTCTTAACCTCCCTGGCGGTATGATTCCTTCCGATTTTTTGTGCTGAAAGCGGTACCATTTTTTCGCATGGAAATAGTTTTTTATTGTAGGCTGTAATTTTTAGGAACATTTCCCCACAAATCATTATCACTCAATTCTGCAAGTGGTTCTGATTTACTATCGCTGTTCTCTAGCCGGTCTAAAACCGCTTTTGACGTAATAAATTTAATTCAATAATATAATTAAACCAAAAACACTGAAATGTGAAATAGAGCGCCAAGTTCGCACATCGCTGAGCTCAGTCGCAGAATCGTTTTCAGTGTCTGATGAGGAATTTCCCCCACCAATCATTATCACTCAATTCTGCAAGTGGTTCTGATTTACTATCGCTGTTCTCTAGCCGGTCTAAAACCGCATCTGACCTAAAGGGACGCTTTTTGGACGCCATGGACGTTTCTCAGTTTCCAGGCAGAAAGAACAGAAAAAATGCAGGCAGGGCGCCGGACAAAGCACTCGGGACAAAATGTATGTGAAATGGGATGAAACAGCAATGTTATACTATTTAAAATTGGAAATAAAAAATGACATTTTTAAAATTTTTTAAATTTCCCGCTGCCGGCGGCGCTCGTACGTCCCGACGTCATGGGGACCGGAACACAGAAGCCGGATGCCGGCATCGGCTGGAGGAGATGGCCGGGGACGCTGCAGGGGACACATCGTGGGAACGAAGGACAAGGTAAGTGCTGCAGGGACCCCCAGAGAACGCTGCATGGTAAGCCCGAGTGTAGCTCGGGGTTACCGCTCTTGGTATAGAAATTCTACCCCGAGGTTAAAAAACAATGACACTCAGTAGGAGGTGTGTGATGGGGAAACTGGAACACTAGTTCCCCATTAGGTCTGCTCCCTCCTTGTGTTTGACAGGAGGCAGTGGTAGGATTCTATAGCCATTAGCAGGCTGTCTATTGGCTAAGGATCCACCCACTTCTGTTAATCACAAGGTGTGGACTTGATAGGAAACTAGAGGCATATCAAAATTCTAGAGAATGTATTACACACTCTTCATGAATTCTCCTGAGTGTTTCTTTAACTCATTATTGTCCTTAATTCACATCATAATACTACATGAACAGACCTTTTCTTTGGTCCAGCTGTGCAAAATCATGCACTGTATACACACATGATTTTGTTTTTCTGGGTAGGGACTGCACATGCGCACCTACCCGCGCTGTCATTGGCTCTCTGACATGCCGCTCATCTGGCTAGTGACAGGAGAGAGATCTGTGTTAGTAAACAACAGAGATCTGTTTACTGACAGCGGGGACATGCTGTTTTTTGTCTCTCTGCAAACCAGGGAGACAAAAACTGTCACATCCCCTAGTAAAACAGAACACATATTTCATATAGTTAGGCACACAGTTAACTCTTTGATTGCGCCAGATGTTAATCCCCTCCTACCTAGTGTCATTTGTACAGTGAAAATGCATTTTATTAGCACTGATCACTGTATTAGTGTCACTGGTCATGTCAGTGTCAGTTAACCAGTGTCAGAATGCCCGCCGTACTATCACAGTTCTGCTAAAAGTCCCCGATCGCCGCCATTAAGAATATAAAAACAAAATTAAACTTAAATATTGTAAAACAGAAACTGCAGCTCTAATATAATTATATATGTGTATATGAATGCCTGAGGCTCAACACTGAAAAACCGTAAAATAGTAAGACCATAAATTATAAAGTCCAGATGTAATATAAAATTATGCTTAAAAGTTCTATTGTGCTCTTTAAGAAGATAAAATTAGGAAGGTGACTCTGATACTCCCAATAAGGCGTAAATTTGGTGTCGTGCAGGAAATAATAAAATTGCGCACTCACCAGATGCGCAATTAATAAGCGCAGTGATCAAAACCAGAGGTCTCCTCTGGCCTGGGAAGGATGCAGCTCGCAATGGATAAGCTTTCACTCAGGAATGGGCAGTAAGATGACGCCTCTAAAGGTCTTCTCAAGTTGTGGGCTGCGGTAGGGGTCAGCATTGAAATCACTCTCCTTTGGGCCTTAGGGATGGTCACCAATGGATGCTGGGGAATTAGATGCTCGGTGCGGAACAAAGAATAATATCCATAGTGTAGTATGTCAAAATATTGGGTATTTTATTAATGGATCAAAATGATACAATTTGTAAACACACATTTAAAATCCAGAAAGCCTTTGCCAATAGGTAAAATAGTATACAGATAGTGTGCAGCGGAAACCGCTTTAATCACTAACCAGCTGGGTAGTTGTGTGGCCATCGGACCTCCGTGATCCGGTGGCGTGACGCCACAGGCGTGTGTAGCTCTACCTTGACGTGTTAAAGAGCACAATAGAACGTTTATGCATAATTTTATATTACATCTGGACTTTATAATTTATGGTCTTACTATTTTACGGCTTTTAGTGTTGAGCCTCAGGCATTCATATATATATATTTTTTTATTAGCGCTGCACTTTCTGTTTTACAATATTTAAGAGGGTTCTAAGATTTCCTTTTAGTGCATTTGCTGCTTCAATTTCACATTTTTTAGCGCTTGCTGAATTGTTCTTTTTATACTAAAATTCCAATCCAGTATACACTATATTGCCAAAAGTATTGGGCCGCCCGCCTTTACACACACTTAAACTTTAATGGCATCCCAGTCTTAGTCCATAGGGTTCAATATTGACTTGGCCCGCCCTTTGCAGCTATAACAGCTTCAACTCTTCAGGGAAGCCTGTCCACAAGGTTTAGGAGGGTATCTATGGGAATATTTGTGTCAGGGAGCGAGGAGCCAGACACACAAGGAGGTGCAATTAAAGGTAGGTTTATTTACATAGAAACAAGGCAAGAGTCTATGCAAGTCCGACAGCAACAACGGATGACTTGGTAGGATGTCTTCCAGGTTGTCTTCCAGGATAATTAAGTCGAGAACCAGAGGGAATCGTAGCCAAAGCCGGGGTCAGAAGCCAGGAAGAATGGTCGCCAGAGCCGGGGTCAGAAGCCAGGAAGAATGGTCGCCAGAGCCGGGGTCAGAAGCCAGGAGGAATGGTCACCAGAGCCGAGGTCAGAAGCCAGGAGGAATCTTTGCCAAAGCCGAGTCGGTATCCAGGAGAGCAATGAGATAACTGAACAGGAGCTTGCTGCTGTGCAACAGAAAGGACATGAATGCAATGGACAGCTACAAACAGCAGACTTAAATGTGATAAGTCGCCACCTCCTGGGAGGAGCCGCAGAGGGCTGAAAGCATAAAGGATCCCACAATGCTTTGCAGACACCTAAGATGGATGCTAGCACATGGAACAGCACAAGCCCTGAGGAAAGGTAGGACCTTGACAGTTTGACCATTCTTCCAGAAGTGCATTTTTGAGGTCAGGCACTGATGTCGGACGAGAAGGCCTGGCTCACAGTCTCCGCTCTAATTCATCCCAAAGGTGTTTTATGGGGTTGAGGTCAAGACTCTGTGCAGGCCAGACAAGTTCCTCCACCCCAAATTTACTCCTACATGTCTTTGTGGACCTTGCTTTATGCACTAGTGTGCAGTCATGTTGGAACAGGAAGGGGCCATCCCCAAACTGTTCCCACAAAGTTGAGAGCATGAAATTGTCCAAAATGTTTTGGTATGCTGACACCTTAAGATTTCACTTCACTGGAACTAAGGGGCCAAGCCCAACCCCTGAAGAACAAATCCACACCATAATCCCCCCTCCAACAAACTTTACACTTGGCACAATGCAGTCAGGCATGTACTGTTCGCCTGCCAACTGTCAAACCCGGACACCTCCTTCGAATTACCAGACAGAGAAGTGTGATTTGTCACTCCAGAGAACACATCTCCACTGCTCTAGAGTCCAGTGGTGGCATGCTTTACACCACTGCATCCAACACTTTGCATTGCACTTGGTCATGTAAGGCTTGGATGCAGCTGCTTGGCCATGGAAACCCATTCCATGAAGCTCTCTATGCACTGGTGCTGGGCTAATCTGAAGGCCACATGAAGCTTCGAAGTTTTTAGCTATTGACTCTGCAGACAGTTGGTGACTTCTTCACACTGTGCGCTTCAGCATGTGCTGATCCCGCGCTGTCATTTTAGGTGACCTACCACTTGGTGGCTGATTTGTTGTTGTTCCCAGTTGCTTCAACTTTGTTATAATCCCACTAACAGTTGAGCGTGGAATATTTAGTAGCCAGGAAATGTCATGGATGTACTTATTGCCCAGGTGACCACCTATCACAGGACCACACTTGGAGTCACTGAGCTCCTGAGAGCAACACATTCTTTCACAAATGTTTGTAGAAGCAGTCTGCATGCCTAGGTACTTGATTTTATACACCTGTGGCCATGGAGGGGATTGGAACACCTGAATTCAATGATTTGGAGGGGTGTCCAAAGAAGCCAGAAAATAAATTTGTTTGCAATTTAATTAGTGTCATTTATTTCTTTATGAATGTTACTTTTTCTGTAGCACATCCTACAGCAAGAAAATATGTAGAACTCCCCCTATCATAATATATATGAGACCCTTTGAGTCTGGTATGCATTTTAAGGATGTACCCCAGGTAGAACAAAAATGTATCAGGTTCCACAGGAAATCCATACCAGACCCCTTAGGTCTGGTATGGATTTTAAGGGGGACTCTATGCCAAAAATAATAAAAAAAGTTTGAAGTCCCCCTAAGAATCCATAGCAGACCCTTAATCTGAGCATGTGGCCTGGCTGATTAGGGAAAGGTGGGGGGAGGGCAAATGTGTACCATCCTTCCTGAACCCTAAGAGGCCCCATATCCTTAACATGAAAGGGGACCTTGCCAGGGGGTATCCCCCCAGCAAAGCACCTTAGCCCCATATTGATGATAACAAGGGCCTTTTCCTCACAACCCTGGATAGTGGTTGTTTGGCTCAGAAGGAGGGGGCTTATCAGAATCTCAGAAGCCCCCATTAATAATAAAGGAACCTTCCTGTTCTACTCCTCCACACATGAAAAAAAACACAGAAATGTCGCCTAGCAATAAGGACACCAAATATTTGACAAGTCCGTTATTAAGGAAATATAAGCCCCCCAAAAATGGCTCTCATTGTAAACCCAACATCAGTCATGATGCCCACCTCCTGCTGACTCACCGAAAAATAAAAACCTAATGACCTGCAGGACATGATCAATCCCAATAGTGCAATATAGACAAATTACAATTTCCCAAAAACTGTGGTCTGTCCAACAAAGTCTTAAAAGGTGTAATGAAAATCAGGGTATTTTATTTATTTGAATTTTGCATTTTTTTTTAAGTTTTGCTTTACAAATGCAATATGCCAGCTTAATGCATAAGAAATTGTGGTCCTTTTAAAAAAAAGTATAACTGTAGTGCAAATCAGTAAAAAAATTTCTGTCTTCAATCTTTGAATTAATACACCAATTTTTCATTTCCAGATACAATATGCCCAATCAATCATTCTGAAATGAATCCCTGTCTATACAGGCTTAATAACTGTCGTGCAAATCTGTAAAATGTTTTCTATTTTCAGTCTCCTAAGAATGCATTCTTTATTTATTTCCAGTTGCAATATGCTTGCTTTCTCCGAGATAAATTATCTATCCAAGAAAGACTTAAAAGTGGTGCTGCAACCTCACTCTACATTTCCATCTCTTTCTTTAGCTATTCTCCTTTCTGACTTTTCTTTATCTCAAGTTTTTTTATATGACTTCATTATTCATATATTCCCAACAAATATGGCATTTCATCTCGCCTACAGGTGTGCCTGATTTCATATGGCTTACACGCTCCCGAAATGGACACACAAATGTTGCCATATAAATCATCCTGTGGTAGCATTACCCAACACTTAACATTCGCTCAACATAAGGGCTCACCAGTACATAGGTCAGTAATCATTTTACCTATTTTGATTTATCTACTATACTCTTTGTATCTACTGGTTTGCCTATATACATTTGCAATAAGGATATACTATAACCAGATGCATACTTTTGTTTAAACCCATGGCTCGTCTGCGAAACGGGATGCTACATGATGTATCTATGTTCAGACTGTGATTCGTATTTGTATATACACTGTTATACCTTACTTTTTCTAATAAAAAAATATTTTTGGAAAAAAAAGTGGTGCTGCAAAACTACAATTTCCAGTTGTTAATTTTACGAAATAGACATTTTTTTGGGGACATGCCTTCTCTCTTCCTCTGAAATTGCAGACTATCATAAAGGCTTAAAAATATGCAGCAAATATGTGCTACTTTTCAGTCGTCATTCTCCAAAAAAATACTGAATATTTGTTTAATCAAGATGAAATCCACGGTTCTATCCCTCTGACAGCATCTTAGCCAAAAAATGACTACATATTTCCTAACAAATCAGTTCTACATTCTGGTTTGTGGCTCTGGAAAACTTTAAATTAGTTACATATGGCACCTGCCAAGTCTCTCATTCTTCCTTTGTGGCCTAGTGAAAACACTTACGTGCAGCATGTCCATGAAATATTTCTGCCTCTTGACTGTGGCATAATAATTTTTTTTTCTCAGAATAGCATAGGCCTCTAAGTGTCCTCTAAATTGTGGCCAAGTGGAATGGCTTGCAGAATGTGCAGGGAATATATACAAAATTCTTGCTGCTGTCCTTCGAAATAGCATTTTCTGTTAATTCATCTCTGTTATTTGCTGATCTAGGGCCCAATCAAAGTGCTTACATATTCTTCAGCCACTGTGACATATGTTTGGCGTTTGCCTCTTACACTTGGCACTGTACCTATTTTACTGTTCCTTAACAACTGCCTCATCTCTTGAATCTGAATTTGTGGTTTTGACACTATTTTGGCAATTTGTGCGAAATTTATGTTTTTTTTTAGTATATACTTTGCAATATATTAGCTATATTGATCCCTCTACATCATACATTCTATTATGGTCTATCACTGCTACAACAAAAAAATCACAAAACCACCTAAAAATGTTTTTTTGTACAAATAAACAATATTGGGTTGCTGTTGTATGTAAGCAAGTGAATAGTGTAAAAGTAAACACAATTATTACACATACAATGTATGGGCTGCTACAGTATAGTGTCCCCACTCATAGCCCTTCTGAATCACCACCCAGGGAGCATTTTGTTGACTCAATTTAAGCTATAATTGCAGGTGACTACAGCCACAAAGCAAACATAGCGAAAACTTGGAAATCCCCCATGCTTAATGTAGTTGAGACCAAAAATAGAGTTACGCAAGCTATGGTCCACGTTGAAGGTGTCTTGTTAGATAGGGCAACAAAATACAAAAAACTCTGGCAGTCATGGGTGGACCACTATCTTTCTCCACATTATGATGCCTCCTTGTTTCTTCTATGATAATAATTTTTTGTCCTTGGCACAGAAGATGTAAGATTTCATCTCACTCATTCTCCATTGAATATTCACACATCTCTATCTACAGTTGTGACCAAAATTATTCAACCCCCAATGCTGTAAAGGGGTTTAGGGACTATAGTGTACATTTGGAATTGTATTCAGAATCAAATCCTACAAGGACGTTGTAACTACCCAAATGCAACTAAAATGACATCAATTGTTTATGTAATACAGTAGTAAATGGTTCTTATGTGGTTTCTTCATTGCCACAATTATTCAACCCCTTAAAGACTACCACTCTGAAGAACAGAGGTTCATACAGGTGCTTTCCATCAGGTATTGAAAACACCTGTGGATGTCACCGAGCAGCAATCAAGCATAATAAGCACCAATTAGGCAGCTTTAAAATGACTGTGATACTCAGCTCCTTCTAGACATTTACTGGTGTGGTTACAAACATGGTGAAGGCAAGAGAATGGTCCAGGAAGACAAGAGAAGAGGTGATTTCTCTTCACAGGAAGGGCAATGGCTATAAGAAGATTGCAAAGATGTTAAACATACCAAGAGACACCTTAGGAAGCATCATTCGCAAATTCAAGGCAAAGGGCACTGTTGAAACGCTACCTGGTCGTGGCAGAAAGAAGATGCTGACTTCGACTGCTGTGCGCTACCTGAAGCGTAGAGTGGAGAGAAGTCCCCGTGTGACTGCTGAGGAACTGAGAAAAGATTTGTCAGATGTGGGTACAGAAGTTTCAGCCCAGACAATAAGACGCACACTGCGTAATGAAGGCCTCCGTGCCAGAACTCCCAGGCGTACCCCCTTGCTGTCTCCAAAGAATAAGAAGAGTCGACTGCAGTATGCCAAAAGCCATGTGGACAAACCACAAAAGTTGTGGGATAGTGTTCTGTGGACTGATGAAACAAAATTAGAACTGTTTGGGCCCATGGATCAACGCTATGTTTGGAGGAGGAAGAACAAGGCCTATGATGAAAAGAACACCTTGCCTACTGTGAAGCATGGTGGAGGGTCAATCATGCTTTGGGGCTGTTTTGCTTCTGCAGGTACAGGGAAGCTTCAGCGTGTGCAAGGTACCATGAATTCTCTTCAGTACCAGGAGATATTGGATGGAAACGTGATGCAGTCCGTCACACACCTGAGGCTTGGGAGACGTTGGACCTTTCAACAGGACAATGATCCCAAGCATACCTCCAAGTCCACTAGAGCATGGTTGCAGAGGAAAGGCTGGAACATTTTGGAGTGGCCATCGCAGTCACCAGACTTAAATCCGATTGAGAACCTCTGGTGGGACTTAAAGAAAGCAGTTGCAGTGCGCAAGCCTAAGAATGTGACTGAACTGGAGGCCTTTGCCCATGAAGAATGGGCGAAGATACCCGTAGATCGCTGCAAGACACTTGTGTCAAGCTATGCTTCACGTTTAAAAGCTGTTATAACTGTAAAAGGATGCTGTACTAAGTACTAAGATTGAATGTCACTTGGGGGTTGAATAAAACTGATAATGCTGTGAGCACAGAAAAGACATTTGTGGTTATTTCATTATAACTGTTATGTTATATTTGTCTGACCTACAAGTGCCTCTTTAATGTAAATGTAAGCAAGATGACTGAATGATCAAAAGCAATGTCAAACTGGCCAAAACACTCAATTTCAGTGGGGGTTGAATAATTTTGGTCACAACTGTATATTACTTCACTGCTATCTTTCTTAATTTTTTATGAAGAGCTTGTCTTATCTCCTGGTTCCTCAGGCTATATATGAGAGGATTCATCAATGGGGTCATTACAATGTACAATAAGGAACTGTACTTGTTCATGTTAGGTGACATCTCACTTGATGGAGTCACATAAATAGTGATCAAGGACCCATAATATGCACCTACAGAGAGCAGGTGGGCGCTACATGTTGAAAAGGATTTCTTTCTGGCAGTAGAAGATGAAATCTTGAGAATGACAACAAAAATGTAGATGTAGGTCCCGATGATAAAGGTAAGAGCACAAAATGTGGATAGGACAGAGTATGTGAAGTCTAGCCATTGTACGATAGATGTGTCTGATGTGGACAATTGCATAACTGGACCAAAATCACAAAAGAAGTAATCAATGTCACTGGGGCCACAAAACTCAAACTGAATTATCAAAATAAATTCAGTTGAAGATAGGCTCCAAGTTAATACCCAACAACCATAACCCAACAGGAAGCAGATTCTGCGGTTCATAATTACAATGTAATGTAAAGGGTTACAAATAGCTACATATCGATCATAAGACATTACAGCGAGAAGAAAACATTGCACAAATCCAAAAATAAAATATAAATACATTTGTGTGATACAGCCAGCAACAGACATTTTCCCCTTTGTCCTTAATATTACTGATGCCATCATTGGTATAACACAAGTGGCTAGGAGGGAATCAGCGAAAGCAAGGTGCTGGAGAAAGAGGAACATTGGAATTTTGAGCTTTTTATTGGTTGACACCAGAAGGATAATTAAAAAGTTTCCAATCACTATTGCAATGTAAAATAAAAGTAGGACCGTGAAGATTAGAGGTTTGAAGTTGCCTAGACCTTGTACTCCAAGAAGATGGAACTCTGAGATTTTTGTTTGATTGTCTTGACACATCTTAAAAGCCAGGAGGTTGACCTGTCAGATAGGAGAGTGAAATATTTGATCATACAGAGAGTATAAAGAGAGAATGTCAAAGCAACGAGTAAAAATAAATTGTTCACTCAATTTGCCATTAACTTAAGTTTGGAAATGTTGAATTACAATCTCCTTTCTAACTGTTCAGGTCTTTTACATCATTTTGTCTTCTGGTCTCCATTGTAACCACATGCTGCTCCGGCAGGGCGGCACGTTCAGGCTCAGTCTTGTATATGTAAACATCTCTTTAGGAGTATGAAACAAGCCCACTGGGGCATGCAGTGCGCACCTCCTGTGACCGCTGTGTTTTCCAGACACAGCAGATCACTATTACCCGTAACTGGGTATCATGTGATCTCTATGATTGGCCATAGCGATCACATGATAACAATGTAAACAGGTTGTCATGAATAGCTTTCCATTCATGAAGAGCTTGCTTACTGTTGGTTCACAGAAATCACATGGTACCTGGCTACCTGTACCATGTGATTAGCTTAGCCAATCACAGGTCACAATATAAGCAGCTCTTCATGAATGGGAAACCCAATCACAGATCACAATATAGAGCAGCTCTTCATGAATGGGAAACCCATTTATGACAGTTAAAGCTATTTATTATACATCGATCTTCATTGTATAAGTAATAAAAGTGTAAAAAAAAGCCTGAAATCTCTAATCACCCCCCAGAGTAGTACAGTGTCATTATAATGACACTGAGTTGCTCTGACAACAGGATGTAAAAAAAAATAGTAAAAAAATAGTAAAAATTGTAAAAATGATTTTTTTTTTTTACCATACAGTCATCAGCCAGTATACCAGATCACTGCCACACCAGTCATTTGATGATGCTGTACTGCCCTGGTGACAGTAAAAAATTGTGAAAAAAAATGCATTTTATTTACTTACTTTATTTAAAAAAAATTGTGAACAAAAATGCATTTTATTTACTTACTTTATTTAAAAAAGTGTGACAAAAAAATACAACTTTAAAACTTTAAAAACTTGCCATATCTCTTACTAAATACCTCAGACTCTCCAAAAAGGGGTCATTTGGGACATATTTGCACTGTCCTGGTGTTTTATACACAGGTGCCAAATATACAGTATATACTATAGTTTGTAGATGCTATAACTTTTCTACAGACTAATCAATAAACACTTATTTGGATTTTTTTTACCAAAGACATGTAGAAGAATACATTATAGTATACAATATGAGAATACAATATAGAAAATATAGTTTTTTATCAAAATGTTTAGTCTTTATTTTTAGTATAAAAAACCCACCAAAATAAATAAAATTTGGGTGAAAAAAATATAAATTTAATTTGGGTACAGTGTTGCATGACTGGGCAATTTCAAGTTAAAATAGCACAGTGCTGAGTAGCAAAAAATGGCCTGGTCATTAAGGGGATAAAACATTCCTGAGCTCGAGTGGTTAATTGGTGTCCATTTCATATGGTATATTGTGTAAATTGTGATTAAACTGATTGTTTTCTACATTAGTGGCTATACTCCCAGAAAAGTACCAACACGGAATAACATTTTTTAGTTTTTGATGGATGGTGGTGCCCCCTCATCTCCTTCAACTTAGTGATGATTACAGCACAGCCACCTGCACCCCTTTCTTCTCACAGATTTGCCCTCTCTATTTGTCCTATTTACCATTATCATCAAATGTGAAAGTAAAAGAAAATCCCCAAATTTTGGTTTATCCGCAGAAAAGTAATAGAGGAGGCATCTTCCAATGGGGACACAGATGGGAAAAAAAATTGAGCAGTTTCTACCTTTTTGGATCAGTTCTCTCAACAGTAATGCATAGAAACCTAAATACAGAAATCAATGGGGTTGGTTTACTTAAATAATAATTAAATTACTTTTTTTTTAACTATTGGATAAAGTGGAGATGGATTAGAACATTTTTCAGGTAGTTATTGCTGTCTGTGTCCCCCATTTGGGTTGCCCCCCAAAAAGTAATAACGGAGACACCCTCCAATGGGGACACCGATGACAAAATTAATAAAAAATGTTGCCTATAGTTCTACTGTAAGACAAATAGACTGTCCAATTTGCAAGCTGCCTCAGAGCATAGTAATTGAGGTAAAGCTTCATTTTACAAAGAATACCCAATCACGTGCAAGAAAAAAAACCTGCATTTTTGCTTGCACGTGATTGGATGATGGAAGTCAGCAGAGCCCCCCTCATTTACTAAGCTCTGGAGCAACTTCACTTGCAAAGTGCTCAGTATATGTCCCTTTAGTAAACCCACCCCATTACATGTAGAAAATCCATCCCATTACATGTAGAAAATCCACCCCATTACATGTAGTAAATCCAGCCCATTACATGTAGAAAATCCACCCCATTACATGTAGAAAATCCAGCCCATTACATGTAGTAAATCCAGCCCATTACATGTAGAAAATCCACCCCATTACATGTAGAAAATCCAGCCCATTACATGTAGAAAATCCACCCCATTACATGTAGTAAATCCAGCCCATTACATGTAGAAAATCCACCCCATTACATGTAGAAAATCCAGCCCATTACATGTAGAAAATCCAGCCCATTACATGTAGAAGATCCAGCCTATTACATGTAGAAAATCCAGCCCATTACATGTAGAAAATCCACCCCATTACATGTAGAAAATCCAGCCCATTACATGTAGAAAATTCAGCCCATTACATGTAGAAAATCCACCCCATTACATGTAGCAAATCCACCCCATTACATGTAGAAAATCCAGCCCATTACATGTAGAAAATTCACCCCATTACATGTAGAAAATCCAGCCCATTACATGTAGAAAATCCACCCCATTACATGTAGAAAATCCACCCCATTACATGTAAAAAATCCACCCCATTACATGTAGAAAATCCACCCCATTACATGTAGAAAATCCAGGCCATTACATGTAGAAAACCCACCCCATTACATGTAGTAAAATATATTTATTTTCTCCTGTCATTGACTTTTTTGTGAATATAAAAGCATATGCATATACTGAAAAAAAAACCTCTCAATCACCCAAACATAATACAATGTACGTGCATGTCACAATGGTATAATCCCTTGTTGGAACATATATGTCATATGTAGTGGGGATAATTTACTTTTTCACAATTATTTGTAGAGATATTTCCTACTGACAAGTTCCCACTGACACCATTGTTCTTTTTTAGCTATTTATAAGGAGGTAATTCTTCCCGCTGACCATCACACTAATGTACGAAGAGTTGTAGATATAGTCATTGCTAGCAGAGGTTCCCTGAGGCTGGAAAGTTATTTCAAGGGTTCCTCTGTGTTCCAAAAGTTGAGGAAGGCCGCTTGAAAGTGTAACTAAAAGGCAAACCTTTCTTTTTCATTTTGAATAGAGCAAAGGAAGATTTTTTTTTGTTCTATTGGGAAGATTTACCTTCATGATAATGGTAAAAAGGACAAATAGGATGCATTTCCTTAATGGGGACACAGACAGCAATAACAACCTAATAAATAATACAAAGTGCAGCGCTAAACCTTAAATACTATATATAATAATAAATATATAAATACGTGCTAAAAATCTGTGCAAAATGTGCAAATAAAGTAAAGTGCAACACGTGTATTCCCACCGTGAATATTAAAAGTGTTCAAAGTGATCACAACCAATAATTCAAAATCACTCCAAATATAAATTACTCAAAATAAGTCCATATCAAAAATAGTGTCCAAACAAGACAAAAAACTCCCAATCATCATGCATGTGATAACAAGTGTCCACACTGTGTGAATCCAAACAATGGCTGCATTGGCCCCTCACCTCCTTACATAGACCCCACAGGGTCAGCTCGCCTTAGGATAAAACACCCCTCTGATAAATCACCGGATCCTCCCCAGACTCATATACTCTCTCAGCAGCTTCCTCCTCGTTTCATATATAGACAGAAAGCTCACATAGTGTAAAACTGTATTTATTCATTATATATATAATAAGAATGCCCACTCACATTTAGATCTTCAATGTCAGGCTTCTATACCACATGCTATGAATGCCCTGCATGGGTATTTAATATAGGGGTTTCAAATATGGCCGCCATGCCGGAAATGACATCACTGCGCTGGGTGTTCTAATTCCTCTCCACACAATCCAAAATTATCCTTTAGGTATACTTTAAATAAATACAAAAATATCTTTCTAATTGTCAAATTTTGAAAGAATAAAAACATCACACAAATATCCTTCTTCCACCTTCCACCAATAAAAAAAGATGTAAAAGAAAGGTATTTATATACTTTCATTACATTTCAATATTTCACACTTAGAAAGATATTTTGTATTTTCTTAAATTAACTTCATTGTTATGTGTGTCCCGTGAAAACAGCTTCCCTTTAACTGGTTAATTCTTTTTCATTTTGAATAGAGCAATGGAAGGTTAGAACCCCTCTCAGTTTTTTTTGTCCTATTGGGAAAATTTAACTTCATGAAGCACAAATAGAGAGGATGAATCTCCCTAATGGGGACACAGACAGCAATAACAACCTAATAGGTGTTCTAATTCATCACCACACAATCTAAAACTAAAAAAAAGTTTTTCCTTTAGGTATACTTCAAATAAATACAAAATATCTTTCTAAATATCAAATATTGAAAGAGAATAAAAAAAAAAACTACACAAATACTCTTCTTCTATCAATATAAAAACACGTAAAAGAAATGTATTTATATAATTCATTCAATATTTGACATTTAGAAAGATATTTTGTATTTACTTAACTTCATTGTTATGTGTGTCCTGTGAAAACAGCTTCCCTTCGTCTGGTATTCTGTCACCTTTTTACTTTTGTATGAATACATCTCCTGCAGGGAGCGCACTGACTTAGTGAGTTGGCGTACTTTAACCATTTTACCTCTTTATTAGCAATAAAAACTGACAGGGGTTCTAATGCTTCCCCACTGTATCCATCCCACTATTTATCACATAAAATGCCACATGGTTTCATGACATAAATACTGCATAGTTTGATGAAATACCGCATGCATTATTTTACCAGCATTTTTTCGTGAATTCCAAAAAAAAATGTGGAAAAATTCTATTAAGTATTTTACCCCAAATTTTAAAGAGATAAATACCGTTTTGTAAATGGAGCCCATTACCAGAATACTGGAGGGAAATTTTCACCCAGAAGCTACAAATGGGACACACTTGGACATTCCTACATGGCAATGATCCAAAACAATAGCTAAAGCACAAAAAAGTGAAGGCTCCGAAGTGGCTATCACAATCTCTTGGGTCAATGACATCAATGAGTCATAAAATATGCAGCGCTCATAGATAAGGTCTCAAGATCCACAGAAACCTATTGACATATAATGTTCTAAATATACCATTAAATATGAAGTATATAAAACTGGTGACTTCTGTGGTGCATCCCTGGTTAGGGAACCGGAACAAAGTTCGTGACTCTTGTGTTGAACAAGCTGAAAGAAGTTTGCACTAACCAGATATCTCAGCAAATGGAGCATGGAGTAATTAAGACCTACTCCTGGTACTCTGAAAGAAAGCCACTGGAGAGGATGATGTCATCTGATCACTCGCCACTAGATGTCATGTTCCCAGAACAGCAGGACGATGATTCCAAAAATGCACATCAGCCAGTAAGGAGATGAATCCAACAAGCCAGCCAGCATCACACAGGAGACCAAGAGAAACCAGGCACCTTCAAAAAGCCCAGGCTCCCTCCAATAAAGAGAGCCACAGGCCAGAAGCTCTGATAGTGTAGTATTGCATTTAATAAGTAGTAATTCAAATAACAAGAGAAACAACACTTACAAAATTGGTCACAGGAACAAGGGGCAGCTAAAGGATATGTCCAGACAGTGGGGGGGCACCTCCCTGACGCGTTTCGTGTCAACACACGTTTTCAAAGGGGGTCTGAAAACGTGTGTTGACACGAAACGCGTCAGGGAGGTGCCCCCCCACTGTCTGGACATATCCTTTAGCTGCCCCTTGTTCCTGTGACCAATTTTGTAAGTGTTGTTTCTCTTGTTATTTGAATTACTACTTATTAAATGCAATACTACACTATCAGAGCTTCTGGCCTGTGGCTCTCTTTATTGGAGGGAGCCTGGGCTTTTTGAAGGTGCCTGGTTTCTCTTGGTCTCCTGTGTGATGCTGGCTGGCTTGTTGGATTCATCTCCTTACTGGCTGATGTGCATTTTTGGAATCATCGTCCTGCTGTTCTGGGAACATGACATCTAGTGGCGAGTGATCAGATGACATCATCCTCTCCAGTGGCTTTCTTTCAGAGTACCAGGAGTAGGTCTTAATTACTCCATGCTCCATTTGCTGAGATATCTGGTTAGTGCAAACTTCTTTCAGCTTGTTCAACACAAGAGTCACGAACTTTGTTCCGGTTCCCTAACCAGGGATGCACCACAGAAGTCACCAGTTTTATATACTTCATATTTAATGGTATATTTAGAACATTATATGTCAATAGGTTTCTGTGGATCTTGAGACCTTATCTATGAGCGCTGCATATTTTATGACTTATTATTCGAAGTTTCTTGAGGTTTACTTTCTATGCTAGCAGCTCAACTAATCATCTTTATAATCCATATACCCATTCATCTGTACTATTATTAGACACCTAGCGCTGTTTCTTTCCCATTTTTTAATGACATCAATGAGTCACTTTTTGGAGATCCCAAACACGTAGTTCATACTAGACAACCAAAGAATTTATAGGGCCTGATGGCTCTTTGTCCAAAAAGAATGGGCAGCTTTACCACATGAGAAAATAAAGGGCCTCATTCACAACTATCACCAGAGACTGCAAAAAGTAATTGATGCTACATGATATTAAGAACTAATCCCATGCAAACAAGTGAACAGGAGCAATTTATTATTTCTGTAATTACAATGATTTGTTTAATAGTTGGGCTATCTGGTGATGCCTAATGTTAAAATTTGAACGAAAATAGTCTAGACTGGAATAATTTATACAAATGTGTATGGCCTGATACAGCCGTATCTTGACAGATTAAGATGAACCATTTACACCTCTCTCTTCCAACGAAAATCCTACAACCCATGTAGTATTACTGCCCCCAACTCACTGTAAGCCTAGTTTCTGACAGAAGCCATTTAACCAACATTTGTTTTATTGGATGGTGGGAAGATGTTCACTAAACCATTGATTCCCATCCAGTTAGTGTACAGATAGGATTTATCATCTGGATATCAACAATGGAAAGCCAAATTGCTTGCAGACAAGTCAGTTCCCGAACAAGGTGGTCCTTTAGCACCCAAGAATAAAAATCCAATGTGGGTTCCCATGAGCTGTGAACGATTTCTGCAGCATAGATTGCAAGTCCCACACTTTATGAGCCCTTCTCCTGCTGGATATTGGGAGCCGCCTCTTCTGCCTACCCTTTGGCCTTGCCCTGAGTTACATTGCACATTTTGAATCCAGTATTATTTCTACACCTTAAAGCAGTAAATCTTTTACATTTTGAATTTTGAAGAAAAATAGGTGTTTGGTTTGTACATTCCTTTAAAAGAGTAGACTGGTTCCTGATATTTGGATAATTGGTTGGTCTAAAGCTGTGCAGAGTTACCTATGTTTTTGAGTAACGCATATCACTCATGAACATCTGCAGTCTACAGATATGAATTATCTAAGATCATTTTATAGTTTCCTACATACATTATTAAGTCCTTTGGGTTTTCTATCATCGTTCCTTCTGTATAATAGTATCTACTGAGCCTTTGTTGACATAGCCGTGTATTTACCACTAATGAGCCATGTGTAAAAAGAAGTCTCTGGAGTAACTACTGATTCATTCTTATTATTTTATTATTATATTATATATTATTTTATTAATTAAGACTAGCAAAACAGAAAACCCCATAATACACATAGAAATAGAAAATCTATGGGTCCCAGTCTAGTTTTTCGGCAAAGATTGGGGCTCACACATTCTGATTGTAACAATTCTAACCGAGTCCTACTAGTGTTTATTATACATTGGGGTTGATTTACTTTGCACTGGAGAGTGTAAAATCAGGTTCACTTCTGCATAGAAACCAATCAGCTTCCATGTTTTATTACCAAAGATTAATTGAACAAGCTGAGGTTAGAGCAGCGTTTCCCAAACTTTTTACAGATAAGGCACCATTTAATATTATTGACAATATCAAGGCACTCTTTAAAATTATGGACAGTATTGAGGCACCCCATTCTAAAATGTAAAAGCGATTCTAATAGTTTTATATAATGCAGCGATATCCACACACATAGGACACTCAACATTAGAGGTAATTTATTCTTCCAAAGCAAATACACTTTTGCACACTGGTACAGACTAGTATTCCATTGTTTCTTTTCTTCCTCAGTTTTTCTCCATCACTAAGCTAATATGACCTCAGCAATGATGGAGAGGGGCGGGGGAGGGTCAAAAAAGATGCTGTGCAGGCAACTAACATCCTCCTTATCAACTGTTGATGTCATTGGTTGTCAGGACACTGGTGGCTAGAAGGTCGTAATGGCGCACAATGAAAGCCTGTGGCTTTGTGTAACCAAAAGGCAGGATTGATCCACCTGCTGGCTTGTGTACAAGTTTTGGGCAATTTTTAGACATTTTGCTAAGGCACCCCTGAGGAAACCTCAAGGCACCCTGGTTGAAAAATGCTGGGTTAGAGGCTGATTGGTTTCTATATAGAAGTGAGCCTGATTTTGCACTCTCCAGCTTTCGTAAATAAACCCTATTGTGTAATATGCTTCCATACTGGACCACTCCACATTGGTGCATGAAGTAGTTTCAAGAGAAGGGGACTAGTCTGGGGCAATGGGAGCATTTGCCTCTTGGGCCAGTATTAATAATTTAACCTCAGCCTGCAATGCTTGCAGAGAGAACTACTTGACTGTCAGTTTATAGTTTACAAGACAGACTGCTCTTGTTCACATTTGATTAGAAGATTCTGTATTTGTTCAGTGACAGAGACAGCTGCTGCACAGAACACAGAGCAGTTGATGTTCAGTCACTCTCCATCCACCAGAGGGCGAGGTGAGGACATGCACTGTTAGAGACCTTTGAGAGTAAACATGGAAGATTGTGGGGAGTGTAGTTCTCTGAAAAGACTTAGTCATTACCACAGGATTACTCTAAACTACAATTGCCAGAAGAAAAAAATTAAAGAGGAGGGGTTGCAATAGTTTTCTCCTGATAGAGGAAGAAGTCTCTCATTCCTTGGGGAGCGGAGGACTGGGACAAACTGCAACCCATCGTGAAGGTGGTTAGTGGGTGATTCCTACCTAAGAGCAGTGAAGGCAAACCAGATGCTACTCTGGAGCCTTGGAGGACGTAAGCGTGTAATTTAAAGAACCTTGGTACTTTCAATGGGGTATTTTAAGCCACCTTAAAAAGACTCTCACTAAATGATAAATGTATTTTAGTTATTTTCTTTTACAAAAAGCTTTATTGAATAACAAGCAAAGATGAACAGGCAGTCAAAGCAAGAATTCAATGACCAACATGTACACATTACAATGAATGAAGGGGAACTGATGCAAGGCATGAATAGATAAAAGCAAAATCCGAAAAGTTTACATAGGTGCCCTGAGGGAGGGGATGAGGAGGGAGGTTGGGAAGGAACAGATAACAGACCTTTGTGGGTCAGTAATAATATAAACTCCAAAGGGAAGTATTGCTACATCAACATTATACAAAACAGGAGAGGCCTGAGAAAAGACTGCATCAAAAAAAAAAAAAAAAAAATACATATTCATGACCTAGAATGTAAAAAGAAATCTAGATTGCATAAATAGCCTTGTGGATGCAGCACAGAGAACAGCAGGCACAATCTGTAAATTATGTGTAAGGACAGAGTAAACAGAAGAGTAGAAAAAGACAAATAGTAGAGATACACGGACAACACACACAGACACTAAAAAAAAAAAAAAAAACGGAGAGGGAGAGGCTCCGGGGGGATCACGGCAGAATCCATCCTCATATCGATAGAAGGGACTGGTTGAATCTCGAGGGCTGGGCTACATCCAGCCAGGGACGCCATACCTGCAGACATTTTGTATGGGTATCCAATAATATGGCCGTCAGTTTTTCATTGACCATTATGAAGTTAATCCGATTTTTGACAGCCTCAAAGCTAAGAACAGGAGTCTTCCAAGCCCTCGCAATCGTCAATTTAGTTGCCATAAATAAATGTGATGCCAGCTGCTGTTCAGAGCGGAGAAGGCCCTCTAGTGGTTTAAATGGAAGCGCTTCATATGGATTACGCTTAATGTCTGTATGAAGAATAGTGCGAAGGAGGGCATATACCCTAATCCACAACCTGCTTACCTTAGGACAAGTCCACCAGATATGTGCCATGGTACCTAATTGTTGGCAACCCCGAAAACAAACCGGGGAATAGGTAGGAATAAAACTAGCTAGACGGGCAGGCGTATAATACCATCGGTATAGATTTTTGTAGGCATTCTCAAGAATAATGACATTCCTGGAACACTTAGATAATGTTTGGGTCATGAGCTGCCAGTCTTGTTGATCCAGGGTTCCCCCTAATTCCGACTGCCAACGCTGATGATAGGAACGAACCGGAGGGGTTCTATATGACATAATGGAAGAATAAATCAGGGAGATCAGACCTGGTGCATGAGGTCTATGTCTACACTGGCTTTCAAAAGGGGATAAACGATAAGGTCCTGGATGCGTACGTATTAGAGTATGAATAAAGTGACGAAGTTGAAGATAACCAAAATGTTATAAGAAGAACGCAAAGTGTCAAAAGTAATTATTCTGGTGGGGGACAGGAGTGAATGAATATCATAAAAACCATGTGTCTGCCACCAGACAAACTGTCTAGGGTTATCCTTACCCGGAAGGAATAATGGGTTATGCAATAGACGTAACAGAGGCAGATGAGGAGAGATAAGACCAGCGGAGTATTTTACAGAATCCCAAAGACGAAGCAAAAGCGTCAGCGTTGGGCTAAGATTAGATGGACGCTTAGAATTAGGGAGCCAGGGCAAGGAGGGGAGCGATATCGGGTGAGAGTCCATCATATCTACTACAGCCCACAGGGGGAAATGGTGAGAAGCATGAATATGAGCTAAAGGGGCAATGTTAGCCGCCAAATAATAGGACTGGAGATTTGGAACAGATAACCCGCCCGCATTCCGCCGCGCAAATAAAATGTGCTTGCTAATTCTAGGTCGAGAGGAGCCCCAAATAAAGGACAAAAGTTTTCGCTGATGTATACGCAATATATGTGAAGGTAATGAAACTGGCAGAACACGAAATAGGTATAGTAATTTAGGAAGATAGGTCATACGGATTGCATTAATTCTACCGAACCATGATAACGGGAAATGGGACCAAGAGGACAAGAGCTCAGTCAACTCATGAAAAACAGTGGGAAAGTTAGCCTGATACAGTCCATCATATGTCGGGGTAAGCTTAATTCCTAGATATGGTAAGGCCGAAAGCCATTGGAAGGGGAACGTTTGCTTCAAAGTAGTCAATAGTGGTGGTGGGAGGGTAACTGACATAGCTCTTGATTTAGCTGAATTGACATGTAAACCTGAGAGGGTGGCAAAAGAATCAAGAACTGCTAGCAAATTAGGCAAAGTAATCCCCGGGAGATTGACAATAATATGTCATCCGCAAACAACGATAATTTATGCTGGGATCCTGCCACATCGATTCCCTTAATATCAGGATGTATACGGATTGCTGCTGCCAACGGTTCCAGGGCTAAGATAAAAAGTAAAGGGGAGAGCGGGCAGCCCTGTCTAGTACCTCTAGCAACCGAGAACGTAGAAGATTCAAACCCGTAGTATCTAAGCTTCGCTTGAGGGGATGTATACAGTGAAGAGATCCATCGCAAGAAGGAAGGACCGAAGCCAAAACGATGGAGGACCGACAGAAGATACGGCCAGGATAAAGTGTCAAAAGCCTTGTTGATGTCTAAGGATAAGAGCATCATATCGATTTTACGAGTATGGGCCAAATGTTGCAATTGTAAAATACGTCTAATAGCATCTCCGGCCTGCCTGTGGGGAACAAATCCCACCTGATCCTTTTTAATCAGACGAGAAAGGAAGGAATTCAATCGAGTAGCCAAAATCTTAGTAAGAATCTTCATATCGATATTGATAAGAGAGATAGGCCTATAATTAGCCCAGGAAGAATGATCTCGATCCGGTTTAGGGATCATAACCACATTAGCAGTTAAAGAGTCCGGGGAAAAATTCGAACCTCCCTTCACCGCATTAAACATAGCGGCAAGGTGGGGAGCGAGCACATCAGCCAATTTCTTATAATATAGTGCCGTGTATCCATCAGGACCTGGGCGTTTGCCTGTTTTCAGTTCTGCTATACATTGCAAAACCTCAGATACTTGGATATTGCGATCCATCAGATCCTTATGGGCCGGCGTTAAAGTAGGTAATGACAAACTAGATAAGAAGTCAGAAATAGACTGAGGGTCAGCCCGGGTGGGATCAGAGTAAAGTTTAGCCAGCCTGTGCCGGAACTCCTCTAATACCGTTACTGGGTTGCTCGTAAGGGTATTGTGACGAGTACGTAAAGATATCGGTTTGGGGTGTTGCGCAAAAGAACGCAATCTACGGGCCAACATAGAGTCAGGTTTGTTAGCTTTGCTATACCACTTCTGTCGAGTGCAACGCAAGGAGCACTCAGCCTCATCTGTTAAACACAGATCCAATTCTAAGCGAGCCTGATCCAACAGTCTACGATTTGACGGTGAAGGTGACTGTTTAAACTGGGCTGACGCGGAGGTTAACTTCGATTCTAACTGACATTGCTTAAGCTGTCTTTCCTTCTTTCGTCTGGAAGCTATATGGATAATATGCCCCCTAAGCACTGCCTTGTATGCTTCCCATAATGTTACTGAAGAAGAGACAGAACCGGAGTTTAATTGAAAATATTCCTGAGACTTACGATGTAACTCTGTCTGAATCTCCTTCAGCAAAAGCAAGGAATCATTCATTATCCATGAAGAGAAGGTCGGCCTGCATAGGAGAGATTGACAGACTACCAAAATAGGCTCATGGTCTGACCATGGGACCGTTAGGATAGAGATAGAACGAACCAAAGGGAGATGTTTACGTGAAACGAAGGCATGATCAATTCTAGAATGAGAATGGTGAGGGTGTGAATAATAAGTGTAGTCTTTCCCCTGAGGATGAAATTCTCACCATAAATCTACCAAATCATGGGTAGTTAACGTCCGTATAAAGGACTTCGCTGAAGTGGAAGGGTCAGAGCGTTCTGTCGGATATTTATCTAGTGCAGGGTTTAACACTAAATGTGAATCCCCCGCCATCAGAAGTGTACCCCTTTGATGTGTGGCCAGGAGGGAACATAGATGTGACAGAAAAGGTCCAGGGTTGACGTTAGGAGCGTAATAAGACATTATGGTAACCTCTATTCCATGAATCGTGCCCTGGAGCAGAAGGTATCTGCCATTTGGATCAGCAATACGCTTCACACAGACAAATGGAGTTTTACTGTGGAAGGCAACCAATACACCTCTCTGTTTAGTGGGACCAGTAGCTTGAAATATCTGAGGGTAACGTGCATCAAAATATTTTGGGGCAGAAGTAGTGGAGAAGTGGGTTTCTTGCAAACAAGCAATGTCAACTTTGCGAGCCCGAAGAAACTTAAATATCTTTACCCGTTTCTGTGGAGAGTTTATCCCCTGGACGTTCAGTGATAACCAGTTTAACGACATGGATATCTAAAAGGAAGGAAGATAAAATCCACCACAATCCCCGGGAGCCCTGGAAACAAAAATTTGCAAAAACACAAGACATACATGACAAAGGACAAAGAGAAAGAAACTAAGAACAAAGGAGAGGACAAGAAGACCTCTAATATACAAGCAAGATATCTGTAAATCATAGAGAATGATTCAAACATTATAATAATCACCTGTGGGTAAAACACCCACACAAAGGCTAGGTAGCAGGCGGGGCAGAAGACCAGACCGCTAGCCAGCGTATTTTAGTTATTTTCATTGGTGCATATCTCACAGACCACTGCCAAGCTCTCCAAGGCCTTTTTGACAATACATTGCCCCCTTGCTTGTTAGCCTAGGAAATGGCCATTATTGATTTCTAATTGTTAGCTCTTATTGACTTCAATGGAGCTGGGATTTGGGATCCAAACTTTGGTAATGTTCTCTGAACCTGCACCAAAAACGAACCTAGGTATGTTTGGCTCATCTCTACAAACAATTAACTTCTTTAATTGTAGTGATGGGCCGAAAAAAACCCTGTTCGGTTCATGGGCAAATATTTGAACATAACAAAAGTCCGACCGCAAACTTCTAATAGAGGGGACAATCCACTAAGCACAGCCTCCAAAAACATTCTTTATTGTTTCAGCTGTTAGTGGGGTTCCCCGCTGACAGCTGAATGTAAAAATAATTGTCGATATTGCCCAGTAATTAAAACTTTTTTTTTAAATGCGTGCCCCCCCCCCCCCCCATCCATACCAAACCTTCTGGGTCTAGTATGGATTTTGAGGGGAACTCCCATGCCAAAATTTTATTTTATATGGTGTAGGGATCCTCCCCAAAATCCATACCAGATGCTTATCTAAGCATGTAGCCCGGCAGGTCAGGAAAGGGGAGACAAGTAAGCGCCTCCCCCTCCTGAACCATACCAGGCCACATACCCTCAAAATGAGGGGTTCTGTGGGGCTACAACTGTGGCCAGTGGTTGTGGGGGTCTGCGGGTGGGGGGCTAATTGGAATCTGGAAGCTCCTTTGTGTGAATGAGTATGGGGTACATGGTACCACTACCCATTCACAAAAAAAAATTCTAGTGGAAACATGATACTTGACAGTCTTTGACAAGTCCTTTACTTAAAACCAACATTAAAAAATGACCCTGAAGCAGAACCAATGTCAATCACGATGCCCACCACTTACAAAGAAAAAAAAATGATCCGCTGTTGACGCTGGCTACCGCCGTCTGACAGCTGCGCCACAATGACAGTTTAAATAAAATTAAATAATGTGATGATGTCACAAGGGGGTGGGGTTACCCTACCCCTTTGTGACATCATCATGCTTTGTGATTGGCCAAAGCATTGCCCCTGACCTGTGGTCAGGGGAATTGCTTTAGCCAATCACAAAGCACTGTCAGGGAACAATGTGTTTCAGGGTGTGGCGGGCAAGCAGCCCACTGAACAGTCTTACCATTCGTGTGTTCGCTGAACACAAGAACGGCCGATGTTTGAGTCGAACTACAGCCTATCAGTATTTAATTGAATTGATAGACTGATAATTGATTGATAATTGATAGTCTGTAGTTGTTCGAGTCCAACTACAGCCTATCAGTATTTAATTGAATTGATAGGCTGATAATTGATTGATAATTGATAGTCTGTAGTTGTTTGAGTCGAACTACAGCCTATCAGTATTTAATTGAATTGATAGACTGATAATTGATTGATAATTGATAGTCTGTAGTTGTTCGAGTCCAACTACAGCCTATCAGTATTTAATTGAATTGATAGGCTGATAATTGATTGATAATTGATAGTCTGTAGTTGTTCGAGTCCAACTACAGCCTATCAGTATTTAATTGAATCCCTTTTTATCTGTTTAATTTACCTGTGCTTTGTCATATATTTCCAATAAATGTTAAAAACATCTGCAGATCTGATAGAAATCCAATGAGCTTGTAACTTCCTGACTACACTTCCTGAGCTGACTACACAGCGCCTCTTGTTGCATTGAAATCCCAAGTGGTCCTATCAGTCCGGTCCAAGCTACTTCTCCAAAACACATCCACCTATGTTATGAAGATGAGGAGAAACAGAGATGTTTTGCAGTTCATTTTCACACACTTCATTGCACACTTAAAGGGGAAGGAAAGCCTAAATGCTTTGAATGGCCACTGCAATCCTAACCAATCATTAAACATCCTGATATGCCCCAAAAGCAGTGTTGCTCCCCATCATGTGACCACTATCCCAATTCACTTATACACAGAGTGGTCGGTGGACGTGTGCATTATCTTCTAGCCTTGTTACTCATGAGAAGGCATGTAAGAGGAAGGGAGGATGACAGGCGGGACTGAGTGGGGTAGAGTGCAGCTGGATGGCTGGCTGAGAGATCTGGGAGTGACAACTGCACCAGAGCATGTGACATTCATATGTCACAAGTAGAGGAAATGGGAGGGGGGACTGTGTGTGGCAGAGCAGAGCTGGCTGGCATAACCAGGACCGACAATGATAAAGTGTGCAGGAACATTTGACTGCAGACATCAAACGTTGTCGGTACAAGAAAGGAGGGGTTCTGAATGGCTTGATTAGATAGTTGTTTCTAATCAAACATTCAGAAAACTAAAAAGTGGATAGTACAGATGTAGATGTCAGAAAACAGAAAATTGTGGGAGATTTTCATTCTTGATTGAAATTCCACTTGCATTTCAAAGGGTGAAAACACGGCTCCTTAATGGACACAGCACAGCAAGTGAGCGTTGTCACCCTAGGACCAGGTAAAAATTAAAAAAAAAATCTTAAAAAATAAAACTTAATGCAGCCATCATAACTAAGGAACAATAGGCTCCCATGCAATCAATTGTTGTTCTTGGATTTAGATGCATTTAAAAAATATTTATTGGGATTCATTGAGAGTGGAAAGCCTAGAGCTCTGAAATGGAATGTGGGGTGTCCCAGTACATTTTAAGGGTCAAATAGAGTCTACCTTGAGATGTGAATGTCAGTGTTCCATCGACAGATTTGTTATTTCCTCTCTTTCTCTTGCTCCTTTGAAAATACACACATCTCTATCTAAATACACACATCTCTAACTGAGCTCTTAGTATCCCCCCCAGCCCGTGCCCCCTCCCTTGACTTCTCCAACAAGATCAATAACACAATCATCATTCCCTCCCCTCATGCCAGGGTACTAGGTGTAATCCTAGACTCCCACCTATCCTTTCAGCCCAAAATCCAATCACTGTCCAAATCTTGTAGACTTCACCTCCGCAACATCTCCAAGATACGCCCGTTTCTAACCTCGGAAACCACTAAGCAACTTATTCCCTCCCTGGTTAAATCTCGCCTTGACTATTGTAACTCCCTCCTCATTGGCTGACCTCATCGCAGGCTATCCCCTCTTCAGTCTATCATGAATGCTGCTGCCAGACTCATCCACCTTACTAACCGTTCTGCATCTGCCACCCCTCTCTGCCAATCCCTCCACTTGCCTCCACTCAGTGTCCTCCACCCCTCTCTGTCAATCCCTCCACTGGTCTACTCAGTGTCCTCCACCCCTCTCTGCCAATCCCTCCACTGGCCCCCATTCAGTGTCCTCCACCCCTCTCTGCCAATCCCTCCACTGGCTTCCCATTGCCCAACGGATAAAATTCAAAACATTAACAATAACATATAAAGCCATTTATAACTCTGCCCCAAATTACATCACTGATCTTGTCTCTAAATATCACCCAAACCATACTGTCCGCTCCTCGCAAGACCTCCTACTCTCTAGCTCCCTTGTCTCCTCCTCCCATGCTCGTCTCCAGGACTTCTCCAGAGCTTCCCCCATCCTCTGGAATTCTCTACCCCAATTTATCAGACTATTGCCTACTCTGCTCACTTTTAGGCGATCTCTGAAAACCTAGCTCTTCAGGGAAGCCTATCCTGCCCTCAGCTAATACTGGAATCTTCTACTCTTCCAATCAGTCCATCCCCCTACTACCTTTTGTACCACTAGCCCCTCCCTTCTAAATTGTAAGCTCCAAGGAGCAGGGCCCTCCTTTCCCTCTTGTATTGAACTATATTGTTGCTGTATTGTCTCCCGTTATATTGTAAAGCGCTGAGCAAAGTGTGTCATATAAATCCTGTATAATAATAATAATAATCTCTATCTAAATTATCTTACTGCTATCTTCCTCAACTTCTTATTTAAAGCTTGTCTTATCTCCTGGTTCCTCAGGCTATATATGAGAGGATTCACCAATGGGGTCACTACAATGTACAATAAGGAACTGTACTTGTTCATGTTAGGTGACATCTCACTGGATGGAGTCACATAAATGGTGATCAAGGACCCATAATATGCACCTACAGAGAGCAGGTGGGAGCTACATGTTGAAAAGGATTTCTTTCTGGCAGTAGAAGATGAAATCTTGAAAATAATAATAAAAATGTAGATGTATGTCCCGATGATAAAGGTAAGAGCACAGAATAAGACAAGGACAGAGTATGTGAAGTCTAGCCATTGTACGATAGATGTGTCTGATGTGGACAATTGCATAACTGGGCCCAAATCACAAAAGAAGTAATCAATGTCACTGGGGCCACAAAACTCAAACTGAATTATCCAAATAAATTCAGTTGAACAGAGGCTGCAATTTAATACCCAACAACCATAACCCAACAGGAAGCAGATCCTGCGGTCCATAATTACAATATAATGTAAAGGGTTACAAATAGCTACATATCGGTCATAAGACATTACAGAGAGAAGAAAACATTGCACAAATCCAAAGATATAATAGAAATACATTTGTGTGATACAGCCAGCAACAGACATTTTCCCCTTTGTCCTTATTATTATCTCTGCCATCATTGGTATAATACAAGTGGCTAGGAGGGAATCAGCGAAAGCAAGGTGCTGGAGAAAGAGGAACATTGGAATTTTGAGCTTTTTATTGGTTGACACTAGAAGGATAATTAAAAGATTTCCGGTCACTATTGCAATGTAAAATAAAAGTAGGACCATGAAGAATAGAGGTTTGAAGTTTCCTAGACCCTGTACTCCAAGAAGATGGATTTCTGAGACTTTTGTTTGATTGTCTTGACACATCTTAAAAGCCAGGAATTTGACCTGTCAGATAGGAGAGTGAAATCATACAGATAGTAGAAGGAGAGAACAAGAAAGCAACGAGTAACAATAAATTGTTCACTAAATCTGTCATTAATGTAAGTTTTTAAATACTGCAATAAAATCTGCTTCTTACTGTTCAGGTCCTCCATTCTATTTTTTCTTCTGGCCTTCATTTTAATTAATTTTTCATATTGTATATTGTGTACATTGTGATTGAACTGATTGTTTTCTACATCATTTGCTAGACACGTGCCCCCCTGAAAATTTTCATTTAGTTTCAGATGCATTTGTTCATTGAAGAATATAATTTTGTCATATTCACATGAACCAATTCATTTCCAGAATTTATTTAGTATATTTTGGCATTTGTTTTGTATATTTATTGTTCCGGTGGATTCTAAAAAATGTGCAGGTTTTTTCCGAAGATTGCTATATATTTGTGTTTGGTTTTGATATTTTGGGATAGATGTATTATTTATATATTGAAACTATTCAGAACAATTTGATATTTTCAGACACAACAGAATAAATAATGCAAAATTTATCAAAAAACAGGGATTCCCCTATATACATCCAACCTACCAAGAGAAATGGCATGAGCTTACTGGATTATATCGACTGACATCATGTGCATCCGAGATTAACAAATGAAACCAAATTCAGATCCATTTGTTATCTGAATCCGAATTACTGAATACATTTGAAAATTTAATTATTTTCACCATGGGCCCAAACTATTGTCGCATCATGTAACGTCATCCGAATGAAAGAAATGCATTAATTAGTTATTTTTATAACTGTTATAGGATTTGTTGACATTCGTTACTATATCTATACATAGAATCTCTGAAAATCTAAATTTTTGTCTGAAAATTGATTTGTAACGAAATGCACATATTATATAGTTACATACAGTGGGGCAAAAAATTTAGTCAGCCACCAATTGTGCAAGTTCTCCAACTTAAAAAGATGAGAGAGGCCTGTAATTGGCATCATAGGTAGACCTCAACAATGAGAGACAAAATGAAAAAAAAAATCTAGACAATCACATTGGCTGATTTGGAAAGAATTTATTTGCAAATTATGGTGGAAAATAAGTATTTGGTCACCTACAAACAAGCAAGATTTCTGGCTCTCACAGACCTGTACCTTCTTCTTTAAGAGGCTCCTCTGTCCTACACTCATTACCTGTATCAATGGCACATTTTTGAACTTGTTATCAATATAAAAGACACCTGTCCACAACCTCAAACAGTCACACTCCAAACTCCACTATGGTGAAGACCAAAGAGCTGTTGAAGGACACCAGAAACAAAATTGTAGACCTGCACCAGGCTGGGAAGACTGAATTTGCAATAAGCAAGCAGTTTGGTGTGAACAAATCAACTGTGGGAGCAATAATTAGAAAATGGAAGACATACAAGACCACTGATAATCTCCCTCGATCTGGGGCTCCACGCAAGATCTCACCCTGTGGGGTCAAAATGATCACAAGAACGGTGAGCAAAAATCCCAGGACCACACGGGGGGACCTAGTGAATGACCTGTAGAGAGCTGGGACCAACGTAACAAAGGCTACCATCAGTAAAACACCACGCCGCCAGGGACTCAGATCCTGCAGTGCCAGACGTGTCCCCCTGCTTAAGCCAGTACATGTCCGGGCCCGTCTGGAGTTTGCTAGACAGCATTTGGATGATGCAGAAGAGGATTGGGAGAATGTCATATGGTCAGGTGAAAGCAAAATAGAACTGTTTGGTAGAAACACAACTCGTCGTGTTTGAAGGAGAGAGAAAGCTGAATTGCATCCAAAGAACACCATACCTACTGTGAAGCATGGGGGTGGCAACATCATGCTTTGGGGCCGTTTCTCTGCAAAGGGACCAGGACGACTGATCCATATACAGGACAGAATGAATGGGGCCATGTATCGTGAGATTTTGAGTACAAACTTCCTTCCATCAGCAAGGGCATTGAAGATGAAACGTGGCTGCGTCTTCCAACATGACAATGATCCCAAACATACCGCCCGGGCAACGAAGGAGTGGCTTCGTAAGAAGTATTTCAAGGTCCTGGAGTGGCCTAGCCAGTCTCCAGATCTCAACCCCATAGAAAACCTTTGGAAGGAGTTGAAAGTCCGTGTTGCCCAGCGACAGCCCCAAAACATCACTGCTCTAGAGGAGATCTGCATGGAGGAATGGGCCAACATACCAGCAACAGTGTGTGCCAACCTTGTGAAGACTTACAGGAAACGTTTGACCTCTGTCATTGCCAACAAAGGATATATAACAAAGTATTGACATGAACTTTTCATATTGACCAAATACTTATTTTCCACCATAATTTGCAAATAAATTATTTCCAAATCAGCCAATGTGATTGTCTGGATTTTGTTTTCTCATTTTGTCTCTCATAGTTGAGGTCTACCTATGATGCCAATTACAGGCCTCTCTCATCTTTTTAAGTGGGAGAACTTGCAAAATTGGTGGCTGACTAAATACTTTTTTGCCCCACTGTAGTTAGTCTTACTGAAAAAAGACAAAAGTCCATCCAGTTCAACCATTAAAAAAAAAGTTGTAATCCTACACCCACAGTTGATCCAGAGGAAAACAAAAAAAATCCAGCAAAGCATGATCCAATTTGCTCCTGCAGGGGAAAAAATTCCTTCCTAATCCCCCAAGAGGAGAAAAAGTATTTTGCAGTCTATATTTACTAAAATATATGCATTTCCATGTTCTTTGTATTGTGGAAAACCAGATATAGTGAATGTAGGGTCCTGGGAGACCAGATATAGTGAATGCAGGGTCCGGGGAGAGCGGATATAGTGAATGCAGGATCCGGGTAGAGCGGATATATGAATGCGGGGTCCGGGGAGACCAGATATAGTGAATGCGGGGTCCGGGGAGACCAGATATAGTGAATGCAGGGTCCGGGGAGACCAGAGTTAGTGAATGCAGGGTCCGGGGAGAGCGGATATAGTGAATGCAGGGTCCAGGGAGACCGGATATAGTGAATGCAGGGTCTGGGGAGACCGGATATAGTGAATGCAGGGTCGGGGGAGAGCGGATATAGTGAATGCAGTGTCCGGGGAGACCGGATATAGTGAATGCAGGGTCCAGGGAGACCGGATATAGTGAATGCAGGGTCTGGGGAGACCGGATATAGTGAATGCATGGTTCTGGGTTTAGTAACACTTTAAACAGTTGAAGGGCTGCCTGGAGCTCTCACCAAGAAAGCTTAACTATTCCCAGCCTTTCTGCTCTGCTGTGCCATTGATATACATTGTACTACGACTTTTATGAATGACACATGATCTCTGAATGGGGGACAGGAGGGTGATTGATAGCTCCCTGTCCTCCATTTAGAGAGTATGTGTCATTCTTTGAATCTGTAGTATGGCTTCTATGAATGGCACAGCTCTTGATGAGAGCTTCTGAGAGCCCCTCAGTTGTTTTAACCCAGGAAGATTATGGCAATGGGTGCAGGGGGGTAGGAAAGATGAATATTTCTCCTAAACCAAGGAAAATCAGCACAAGGGACATATCGTGCTAATTGTAAGTTATGTCCCTACTGCTGATTTTTAAGATTTTAATTTAGGTTAAACTAAAAACATAAAACCTAATAAAAAATGTGAAACATATTTTAAAAATACTGATTTGGGATATGAATTGATGAAATTGGAAACAATTTCAAACAAAACTAATGAGGTAAGAAGCATTCATTCTAAATGGGCCAGAATGAACAAAAGAGCCCTGTCTTCTGTTCTGTTTTTCAATATCATGATGGTTTGATTAAGATATTCATACAAAAATTAATAAAAAACAAACAAATAAATTATATATAAATAAATGGCTGACTGCAAACAATCTTTACTCTGCATGATCCTTCAGGTGAATGATTTGTGATTGGCTCTTGTTGAACGTTTTCCCCCAAAGTGGTAACAGTCTTCTGGTGCAATGGTGTATTGATTATGCAGGTTGATTATTTATTTATTATATAATATTTTTATCATTATAATATTGGCCATTATGTTATTTTTTTTAGATATTTTTTAATTTAATTTAACGGTATGTTGTTACTAAAGCCAGGGGCGTTATCTTTTAAAATAGACCGTGTACAGTTTTTGTTGTTTAATTATTATTATGCCTTCCCTAATGTTGTGGGAGTTACAATTGGAAAAATGGTCTTTGAAGAGAAGCACACCATCACTACCATCAGGGGTGTATTTACCACAAAGCAAACAAGGCATTTGCCTAGGGTGGCATTTTTCAGGGGGACATATGCAGCATGGGGACCAGGCGGGATCTGATAGAGGCTGCGGGCTACTTGGTGGTGGTGTATGCAGAGCCCGACTCTCGTTGTGGGAGCTGTGAAGGTGAGTATCTTTTGCTCTGTTTCCGGGGTGGGGTGGGGGGTTAGTGGAAGGCTCTTTTGGGTGGGGTTGCAGAGGTGTTGTTAGTCACTGATGTTGTTCAGTAACAGGTTCTCTCTGTTGGGGGGGGGGCATCTGATTTTTGTGTTTCCCAGGGCAGCAAAAAACCTAAATACACCACTGCCTACCGTACAGCATGGAGATGAACACAACTGTATCTTTACAGAATAAAATTAACCATTTACATCTCTCTCTGCCAGAGAATATCATATAGACCATGTAGTACTATCGCCCTCAACTCACTCTATGTCCAGTTTCTGACAGAAGCCATTTAGCCATTTGTTTCTTTGGATGGTGGAAAGAGGTTCACTAAACCAAAGGAGAACATATGATTCCCACCCAGTTCACATAGGATTAGGATTTATCACCTGGGCATCAACACTGGAAAGCCAAACTGCTTACAGGCAAGCCAGTGTCGGGACAAGAGCCAGGACAAGGTCCTTTCGCACCCAAGAATAAAAAGCCAAAGTTCTCCACCATGAGCTGTGAACTACTTCTGTAGCATACGTTGCAAGTCCCACATGTTCTGTGGCCTTCTCCTACTGTAACGCTCAAGGTGGCAGCCTCTGCTTCCTACCCTTCGGCCTTGCCCTGAGCTAAATTGCATTGCATATTTTTAATCCGGTATTAATTCTACACCTTATTAAAGCATTAAGTCTTTTTTAATCTTGAAGGAAAACAGGTCTCCAGTTTGTAAATTCCTTTAAAAAAAGTATGTTCACTGATATTTGGCCAAGTGTTTGGCATGAAGCTGTACAAAGTTACCTTTTGGCGTGATGCAAATAAATAAATGTCACCCAGGAACATCTGCAGTCTACATAAAATGAATGATCATTTTATAGTTTCATGCATAAATTATTAAGGCCTAAGGGTTTTCTATCATTGTTCCTTCTGTGTATAAATATTGTCTACTAAGCCTTTGTTGATATAGCTGTGTATTTCCCACTAATGAGCCATGTGTAAAAAGAATCCTCTGGAGGAACTACTACTGATTTATTTAATCTAATTTTATTATTTAAGAATATTAAAACAGAAACTCAATAATTCACATGTAAATAGGAAATATATGTGTCCCAGTCAGGGGTGGACTGACAACTCATGGGGCCCCCGGGCAATAGGGGGATCATGGGGCCCCTGTGTCCTTGCCCAAACTCAAAAAAGCCTATGAAAAAGGTACCAGGGGCATCTCATGGGGCCCCCTACTGACCCCGGGCCCTCGGGCAGTGCCCGAGTTTACAAATGGTCAGTCCACCCCTGGTCCCAGTCTAGTTTATTCAGGATAGAAGTGGGGTTCACACATTCTGGTAGTAAAAAGTCTGAGTCCTGCTACTGTGTAGAGATTGCATAATCTAGCCATTATACATTATGTAATATGATCTCATACTGGACCACCCCACACTGGTGCATAGATTGTAGAGAAGACGACTAGTTTGGGGCAATGGGAACATTTGTCCCTTGGGCCAGTATTAATAATGTAACCCCGGTCTGCTATCACAGAACACAGAGCAACTGGTGTACAGCCACTCTCCATCCACCATGAGGCTAGCTGAGGACATGCACTGTTAGAAACCTTTGAGAGACAACATGGAGGATTGTGGAGAGTATAGTTCATTAAAAAGACTCAGCCATTACCACAGGCTTGTTCTAAACAACAATTCCCAGCAGAGGGGCATTAAAGAGGAGGGGTTGAAGCAGTTTTTTTCCTAAGAGAGGAAAAAGTTTTTATTTCCTCAATGAGACCAGGACTGGGACGGACTGCAACCCACCTGGTCGCAGTAGAGGTGGACCGGACACTATTCCAGAGCCTTGGAGTGAGACCTTGACTTTGTGGAGTCTGCTTAGCAGTTAAAGAGCCAAACACTGACAACACCATCAGGAAGAGAGAGAAACCTTTGCTTTGCAGGTAGACAGAGAACCTTTGCTTACAAAGGACAGGTGAGTAGCCAGTGGCCACTCTTACATCACAGTTATCCAGCAGATATACAAAATTGCCAGCTAGAAACACTTTATCACTGCATGCTTAAACTTTTAAAAGGACGCTACCCTGAACACGCCAGTGCATGGTTTTGGGCCCCAATGAGTTGACCAGCAGAAGCTCTAGAAGTAGTCTACTACTGGGTGCTGACTGTTACAACAGTGAACACCTTCTTAGAGGAGTTGGAAATGTTATCAGTTTATTTGGAATCATCACCTGGAGCAATGTGCACACATTGTATTGGACAATTATTAATGTTAAATTAAATTAAATCATTATACATTCACTTCATGTGATGCCACAATACAGACTGATTTTGTGCCTAGGAATTATTATGTTGTTTGAAACCACATATAGCAAGTATCAGAAATGGACTCGCCAATGGTGGTGGGACTCACCTGCCTTGTGGGCTGCAGTACCTGGGCTAGCCAGCGGGTGCTCTCAGCAACCAGAAGCTCACTCCTGCATTTAAGGTGTATTTAAGGAATGGCCAGACCTGCAGTCAGTGCCTTGTTGTACTGTTTCGCTTGGCCCCGGTATCCTGATCCTGCTTGCTTCTATCCTGATTCTGCATGAACTCTGCCTGTACTGACCTCGGCTAGTCCTGACCACTCTCCCGCCTGCTCCTATTACCTTGTTTGCCCGTTTGCTACCGACCCGGCCTGCCCGACTATGTTTAGTGTTGTATGTATGGTTGTTTGTTGAAGGTTTGGTTTGTTGCACTGTGTTATGTTTTGCACTGCGTTTATGTATTGTTAGTCTTTAATAAATTATATTGATTATACTATACCAGAAGCCTGCGTTTGCCTATGTCAGTCCACACATTTCTGGTCATACCCAGATTCCTGACATTACAACAAGGCACTGGCTGCAGGTCTGGCCATTCCTTAAATACACCTCCTGCAATCAGCCTCAGGTGATGGCTGATTGCAGGAGTGAGCTTCTGGTTGCTGAGAGCACCCGCTGGCTAGCCCTGGTACTGCAGCCCACAAGGCAGGTGAGTCCCACCACCATTGGTGAGTCCATTCCTAACAGCAAGGCATCCTTTTAGCATGTAATTTGAACAACCTTTGCATTTTCAATGTTGTATTTTAAGCCACCCAAAAAATGATCAATAAATTATACATTTATTTTTATTTATTTCATTGGCACATATCCGCCAAGCCACTGCCAAGCTCTCCATGGCCTTTTTAGGCAATCTATTGGCTGTTAGCCCAGAAAATGGCCATTACTGAGTTTGAATTTGGGTTCTAAACTTTAGTAATGTTCTCTGAACCTGCACCAAACTGAACCTGCATGTGTTTGGCTCATCTATACTAGCAATGATACTATTGATTATTTTCTTTCCTTTTGATCTGTTTACAATTAAATGTGTTTTGTCATATATTTTCAATAAATGTTAAAAATAATCACTGATATGAAATCCAGTGAGCTTGTAACTTCCTGTAGTGAGCTGACTACACAGTGGGGGTGATTTACTAAAGGTAAATATACCGTGCAGTACAAGTGCACTTGCTTTATATACGAGGGGAAGCTCTGAAATGAGGCGGAGTTCTGCTGATTTCTTTCATCCAATCATGTGCAAGCAAAAATGTTGTTTTTTTAATTTTCCTTGCACGATCCCCTCAGATCTAGAGCAACTGCACTTTCAGTGCACTTGGAGTGCACAGTTTATTTGCCTTTAGTAAATCAACCCCAGTGGTCCTAATGGTCCAGCCAAGTCACTTCTCTAAAACACCTCCACTTCTGTTATGGAAATGAGGAGAGAAGGAAAAAGTGTTTTGAAGCTCTAACACAATTCTTTATGTAGGGTGAAAGCGCTGCCTCTCCATAGAAACAGCACAGCAAGTGAGTGGTGTCTTCCTAGGACAGGAAGTGTGTTACTTACATGATTTCTAGGTGAAAATAAAGAAAAAAAATCCTCAAAAGAAACTAATGCAGCCATACAACTCGGGAACAATAAGCTCCCATAGATTACTTTTTTGTTTTTGGATTTAGATGCATTTAAAATTAAAATGTTTATTGGGTTTCAGTGAGAGTGGAAAGCCAGAACTCTGAAATGGAATCTGGGGTGTCCCCGTAAATTATTTTTGTAATAGCCTTTTTATTGAGATTTTGAAAAATAGAATATACCAAACAACATGTAAAGCAGGGCAAAAAAATACATCGTGAGGTTTACTCTTAGCAGTAAAAATAAGTAGCAAGTGGGCTTGCATCACAAAGTAATATACAAAATAGGGTACAAGGTAATAGGTCAATACAATTACATAAGTCAAAGTGTTGCAGGTTATGTAACAGAGCAGTAGGAAGTGGCTAAATATCAGTATTGATCAACACATCAATGATGACAAATATTGTTCAGGTAGTCAATGACTCAATACAAAGCAGGTAGAGATGAATGGAAATAAGAAAAACATTAAAAAAAATGAGGGAAAAAGAATACTAAATTAGGTCATGTGTAACAAATGAACATATAAATCTAGACATCTGTTTGAGGTTTTAGTTATAAAAAATTCAGATAATGTGAGCCAGGTGAATCGTCAGGGGTGGTGGGGGAAGTTTGTAAAGGACCATATTGGGGAGTTGTTCCAAAAAGGTGCAATCAAAGAGGTCTACTTAGTCTCAAAATTTAGCAGTAAGATGTTCTAGATGAAGTAGATCCACCATGTTACTGAGAAAGACAGAGAGGGGTTTATTTACTAAAGCTGGAGAGTCCAAAATCAGACTCCCTTCTGCATACAAAACCAATCAGCTTCCAGGTTTCATTGCCAAAGCTTCATTGAACAAGCTGAGGTTAGAAGCTGATTGGTTTCTATGCAGAAGGGAGTCTGATTTTGGACTCTCCAGCTTTAGTAAATTAACCCCATAGAGTCAGAGGGTCTGGCAATCTCCAGTGGAGCGGGATCTGTCGCTTAACCACTTTCAGGATATGTGTAATCATTTTCTTTGCGTGCTTGGGCATTCCAGGATATGGTAGGCCCAGTATACTGTGTAGGGAATCTATCGCTAAGAAAACATCAAAAACTTGTTGGATCACTCTAAATATTGGTTGCTAGTATGTTTTTATCGAGCAGCAGAGCCAAAATATATGAATTAATGTTCTTGTGTTTTGCCATAACGCCAGCAATAGCTGGAATAGAATGATCAAGGTCATGTAGGACCTCAGGGGTTCTATACCAAAACATTAAGACCTTGTAATTAGTTTACTTAAAAGACACAGGTCGAAGACTTAGCAGTAACTGCCCAGATTTTGTCCAATTGTGCAGGGGATATGGAACAATGGAGGGCTATTTCCCCTTTTTCATATAGACATTTTGTAGCCCTCAAGCTTGGGTAGAGTTATGTAAAAGCTTATAAATAGTAGAAATTTAATGTAAGTTGGGACGGACCTTTGCAAAAATTATGCTCAAAATCTGTGGGATGGTCTAAAGTCAATAAATGCTGTTTAGATAGGGAAAAATGTTTAAACTGTAAATAAGAACACAGCATACAAGCAGGTAGTTTACTTTTGAGGTCAGATCAACAAAGGTCCTAAATTTGTGAGAAGTTGGGAGAAGGAAGTGTCTAAGCATGAAAAGTTTAGCCTGAGCCGAGGGAAACATTTGCAAGGGAGACATGCTGTCAGGTAGTTCTGGTCTGTATACCCTCTTACCCTCATCCCTCCTTATAAGAGATAGGGGGGGAAAAAAAACCCTTACATATATATATATATATATATATATATATATATATTCACCCCAACCTCCCCTTGTACCCATATAAAATTAAGAGCACAAAGAAACAAAGAGGATCTCACACATACTACCTCAACCTCCTCATTGTAGCCATTGGTCCTAAATCCCACAGGGTCTCCTTCAAAAGTATACATTTTATTAACCCAGTTGGGTCAAGACCACACATCAATAAACCAATCAAAAAAAAAGACACTAATAGACACAACACTAATAATATGTCATATATTTCCCTCTCACCCTCATCTTCCCTTGAAGAAGAAAGAAAGAGATGAAAAAAAGAGAGAGAGAAGGGGAAAAAAGGGTCAAATACTAATAATACATAGTGTATTAACCTAATCTTCCCTTAGATAAAAAAAAGTTAAAAAAGTCGGGGGGGCGCAAGCCGTGCCTGCCCACTGAACCCTCTCCTAATTACCAATAGCTATAGGAGCACTCAAAACACAAAATTCATAAAAGAGAAATAAAAGTCTCCCTACCCACCCAACCCTTTCCTGGTGCCCTTATTTAAAAAAGAACACTCAAAACAATTACAGGGGAAAAAAATATTTACCCAGAAATACTTTTTATTGTATCCCATGATTTGAGGAAATGGTAAGCAGCAGCAGCCCACACACTAGCTTTGTGGATAATTAATCTAATCAGAAAGGCCTATGTGTTAAAACCAAACATCCACAGCATCACCTGCATGTTTTAATATCTGTAGACACTGGTGTTACACAAATTATGTTGGACTTTTTTAGTGTATTATATATTATAATATTTTATCTATTAGGTTAATTTGGCTTTATGTTCAATTTCTGAGGTTCTTTTGGAGGAAATAATTGTGAGAAATTGATTTCTGAATATCTTCATTTGGAGTGTTTTTTGTTATCACTTTTTTCACTTTGGAACATCTATCCCCCAGTGCTGGGATCACATGTGTGTGTCACTAATATTGGACAAGTCATGTTCAATCACCGATCCTAATTAGGATTTGGGTAGTTGTGAGCATTTTTTTTTCTTTTGTTCCATAAAAGTTTATTGAGAAGTGACAACATGTTACAGGAAAAAAAAAGCACGCAAAGCATCAGTCAGTTCATAGACATAGCTTAAAACAAAATACAGGAAGAAACAACACGGTAGAGTGTAGCACCGTGGATAACATGAGCACGTCAGGTCACGACAAAGATAGGCCTGTAATACCCAAGTGTCACTATAATGCAATATAGAGGATAATAGCATCACACCTCCAGCAACTACGTATTGGCGTGCTAATCTGTGCACGGAGGAAGTTAACACTCGGCTCCTACACCAAAGTTGTGAGCACTTTTTTATGTGTAGTTAGATCACATTGGGTCTAATTTGAGACCATGGATTTATATTTTTCACCCACTGTGTATTCTTGTGTGTTTTTTGTCACTTGGAGACCCCAAAGAGGATCAATTAGGTTACAATTAATAAGTATTTTGTTATCACTTATGTATTATTATTTATTATTATTTGTAATTTTATTTATTAACCTCCCTGGCGGTATTCCTGAGTGTAGCTCGGGGTAAAGTTTCAGTACCAAAAGCGGTAACCCCGAGCTACACTCGGGAATACCATGCGGCGTTGCTCTGCAATCCCTCGATCACTTACCTTGTCCTGCGCTCCCGTGATGTCCCTCCTGCAGTGTCCCCAGCAATGTAATCCGGCCGATGCCGGCATCTGTCTTCTGGGTTCCGTCCCCTGCGAGCGTCGGGATGTACGGGGGACGGAACTGGTGGGAAATTTGAAAATGACAAAAAATGACATTCACTAAAATCACTAAAATCACATAGTATAACATTCCTGTATCAAACCATTTCACATACATTTTGTCCCGAGTAATTTGTCCGGCGCCCTGCCTGCATTTTTACTGTTCTTTCTGCCTGGAAACTGAGAAATGTCCATGGCGTCCAAAAAGCGTCCCTTTAGGTCAGACGCGGTTTTAGACCGGCTAGAGAACAGCGATAGTAAATCAGAACCACTTGCAGAATTGAGTGATAATGATTCGTGAGGGAAATTCCTCATCAGACACTCTGTTTGCCCGGGAGTCAACTTTAACAGAATTTGGAAACCTGTTTCTTTTTTTATACAAGAATAAAGTTTAAAAAAAAAATAGAATAAATATTTTTTAGGCACATGGCATAGTTGCTAGCAGTTTGACCTTCCAGAATTGTTGCACAGAAGTTAAAGTAGAAACAACTCTGTCTGCATTACATTCAGATTTCTTAAGCACTATATCTTGCACAATCCTCCATGTTTTTTTTTAATAAATTACTGGTTTTCACTTTTTTCATCCATGTGTTATTCCTTCCTCAGGGATGGACTGGTTGGAAGAGTAGAAGATTCCAGTATTAGCTGAGGGCAGGATAGGCTTCCCTGAAGAGATCACCTAAAAGTGGGCAGAGTAGGCGATAGTCTGATAAATTGGGGTAGAGAGTTCCAGAGGATGGGGGAAGCTCTGGAGAAGTCCTGGAGACGAGCATGGGAGGAGGAGACAAGGGAGCTAGAGAGTAGGAGGTCTTGCGAGGAGTGGAGAGGACAGTTTGGGTGATATTAGAGACAAGATTGGTGATGTAATTTGGGGCAGAGTTATAAATGGCTTTATACGTTATTGTTAATGTTTTGAATTTTATCCGTTGGGCAATGGGAAGCCAGTGGAGGGATTGGCAGAGAGGGGTGGAGGACACTGAATGGAGGCCAGTGGAGGGATTGGCAGAGAGGGGTGGAGGACACTGAATGGAGGGATTGGCAGAGAGGGGTGGAGGACACTGAATGGAGACCAGTGGAGGGATTGGCAGAGAGGGGTGGAGGACACTGAATGGAGACCAGTGGAGGGATTGGCAGAGAGGGGTGGAGGACACTGAATGGAGACCAGTGGAGGGATTGGCAGAGAGGGATGGCAGATACAGAACGGTTAGTAAGGTGGATGAGTCTGGCAGCAGCATTCATGATAGATTGAAGAGGGGATAGCCTGCGATGAGGTCGGCCAATGAGGAGAGAGTTACAATAGTCAAGGCGAGATATAACCAGGGAGGGAATAAGTTGCTTAGTGGTTTCCGAGGTTAGGAACGGTCGTATCTTGGAGATGTTGCAGAGGTGAAGTCTACAAGATTTGGACAGTACAAAAAAATCCCCAGTGCAACAGTCCATAAATTAATTAGTGCAAAAAGTCCAACATCCCAAGGAAATTTCTTCTTAAATATATAAATGCATCATGCTCAATCCACCACCAGATGAATGGAATAAACTCACCAGAGCTCAATGCTGATCAAATTATAAATCAGCACAAGCGTATTTGCTCTGGGAGCGATGAAAGAATCCAAATCCTGAAGCAACACTCTGTAGTTTGAAATCATCCAGATACCAGGAGCAATACTCTGCAGCCACTCTGAAGTATGGCCAAGACCACTCTATATATCGATCATCCTCCACATATATGGCAATATCACTCAGAAATAAAGGAAAGGCATGATGGTGCAGTAAGTCAAAACCATTTATATTTATTAAAATCTCATCTTACTCACAAAACAAGTGTCCCCCTGACACTGGTATAAAAAGCGACAGGATACAAAGAATGGACGAACTCTGTTCACCGCGGACACCTCGCCGACAGCTACAGGGAACGTCCTGACGTCATCCAATAGGCTCCGTCCTACGCGTTTTGTCACTCTGACGTCCTCACGGTTTGCTGCTTAATAGGATTGATATTATTGTTTGGCGCTTTCTTTTTTCTGTTTTAAGATTTGGAATAAGTTGCTTAGTGGTTTCGGGGTTAGGAACGGACATATCTTAGAGATGTTGTGGAGGTGAAGTCTACAAGATTTGGACAGTGATTGCATTAAGGGCTGAAAGGACAGATTGGAGTCTAGGATTACACCTAGTACCCTGGCATGAGGGGAGGGAATGATGGCATCCAAAAAGCGTCCCTTTAGGTCAGACGCGGTTTTAGACCGGCTAGAGAACAGCGATAGTAAATCAGAACCACTTGCAGAATTGAGTGATAATGATTCGTGGGGGAAATTCCTCATCAGACACTGAAAACGATTCTGCGACTGAGCTCAGCGATGTGCGAACTTGGCGCTCTATTTCACATTTCAGTGTTTTTGGTTTGATTATATTATTGAATTACATTTATTATTATTATATTATTATTTTGTATGATTATTTATTATATTATAATTTATGATTTCGTGTTTCAAGTTTTATCATCCCCGGGATGTTTACTAGACTCTTGTTCGGACAGATTTCAGGGAGTTATTCCTAAAAATTACAGCCTACAATATAAAACGCCAAATTTCCATGCAAATTAATGGTACCGCTTTCAGCACAAAAAATCTGAAATAATCATACCGCCAGGGAGGTTAAGAGCGCTACACCATTATTTATATATTTAGCATTCATCACTTACAGGTAATAAGTTGTGGGTGTCAGCATCCATTATTTGAAATTGTGATTTATTCAACTTTGAGTGAAGAACGTTTGTACCATATATTGTCAGCATCTGATCAATGCTCACAGCCAACGGCTCTAAGCGCTGATTAGTGTGTTCTGAAGGTGGGGCAGTCCCTGAATGTGTGTACCCGGCTTTACACCACTTTCAGTAAATTATAGTAAAATCTTTGCTAGATCTCACTCACTGCAGTGGAGAATGGGGCTATTTCAAGCTATGGGATGTACGGTGAGGTTCCGCAGTAAACTATTCAGGGTATGAAAGGACATGAGATAGCATGGGAAGATGGAATAGGGAGAGATTAGCCTATCAGGCCAGCAAAAATAATATATAATTGACTGGTGATCCTAAGGGAAAATAATACTCCATTCCAGCATGAATTAGAGCAGGACCCACAACCAATTATATATATGTATATCGTTGTTCCCTGTTTAGACCTGCGACCACATCACCTGGCTGCCTTCCAACATTACCTTCCTTTGCAACCCTGAAAAGTCATCTGATTGAAAGCCAGGACGTGAAAAAGAGGTCAGTGCTTCAAAATCACCTATCTGAATGTGTTGTTTATCATTTGTTAAAGGATTTTAAATGATAAGGTTTATTTGTGATGATGACATGCCAATTTATTTAGTAAAATGATTGTAAATATAATTTTTTTTAATACTAAACATGTTATACTTACCTGCTTTGTGCAAACATTTTGCACAGAGCAGCCCTGATCCTCCCCTTCTGGGGTCCCTCGCCAGCACTCCTGGCTCCTCTCCTCTGCTGAATATCCTCCCATTATGGGGGCATTAGTGTGGGCTTGCACCCAAGGGCAGACTGACAACTCATGCGGCCCCCGGGCAATAGGGGATCATGGGGCCCCTGTGTCCTTGCCCAAACTCAAGAAAGCCTATGAAAAAGGTACCAGGGGCATCTCATGGGGCCCCCTACTGACCCCGGGCCCTCGGGCAGTGCCCGAGTTTCCAAATGGTCAGTCCGCCCCTGCTTGCACCCAAGCCATGCTCTGTGCGTCCATTGGCACATAGAGCATAACTCGACCCTACTCCCACTCTTTTCCTACTCCCTGAGATTGGGTTCAGGTAAGTATTTAGGGGGCTGGGGGAATATTTTTACCTTATACAGAGAATGCATTAACCTCCCTGGCGGTATTCCCGAGTGTAGCTCAGGGTAACATTTCAGTACCAAAAGCGGTAACCCCGAGCTACACTCGGGAATACCATGCGGCGCTGCTCCGGCATGTGTTCTTCACTTACCTTACCCTGCGCTCCCACCATGTGTCCCCTGCAGCGTCCCCGGCCATCTCCTCCGGCCGATGCCGGCATCCGGCTTCTGTGTCCTGTCCCTGTGACGTCATTTTTTTTTTTTCATTTTACACAGTAAAACATTGCTGTTTCAACCTATTTCACATACATATTGTCCCGAGTGCTTTGTCCTGCGCCCTGCCTGCATTTTGTCTGTTCTTTCTGCCTGGAAACTGAGAAACGTCCATGGCGTCCAAAAAGTGTCCCTTTAGGTCAAAAGCGGTTTAGATCAGCTAGAGAACAGCGATAGTAAATCAGAACCACTTACAGAATTGAGTGATAATTAGAGATGAGCGAAGTATTCAAAAATTCGATTAGACTGATTCGGCGAATTCGTGGACAATATTCGATTCAAGTCGAATATATTCGCTGTGAATTTAACTTAAAAAAGGGTGTTTCTAGGCTTCAGAGAGCCTTTATATTAGTGCAGAACACTGTACCTTTAATTTAAATGCCCTTGGAGTCTGCTGGGGAAGAGAAATAATACTGTCAGTCAGTATGACATGCAGATGAGTGCCGTCGATCTTAGAATCACCGCACACTTCACTCATTTGGCCAGTCACGGGGCCAAAACCAGAGTGTGGAGCCACAGTGTGGCGGTGGAGGCAGCAGCAATGGGAGGCCATACAGCACCCTATGACAAAATGGAAACCAGCAGGAGTGTGAGGAGACCTGAAAGTGGCACATGGCAGAGTGTGGCGATGGAGACAGCAGCAATGGGAGGCCGTACAGGGACCCATGACACACTGTGGACCCAGCAGCAGCGTGACCAGGCGGTACGGAGGCCCATGGCAGATTACAGGCCTGGCAGCAGCAATGGGAGGCCCGTAATCTGTCAGCACCCTATGACAAAATGGAACCCACCAGCAGTGTGTGAGGAGACCTGAAAGTGGCACATGGCAGAGTGTGGCGATGGAGACAGCAGCAATGGGAGGCCGTACAGGGACCCATGAGAGACTCTGGACCTGGCAGCAGCATGAGGAGGTGGTATAGGGGCCCATGGCAGATTAGGGGCCTGGCAGCAGTTATGGGAGGCCCGTAATCTGCCAGCACCCTATGTCAAAAAATTCAACACACCAGCAGTGTGAGGAGACCTGAAAGTGGCACATGGCAGAGTGTGGCGATGGAGACAGCAGCAATGGGAGGCCGTACAGGGACCCATGACAGACTCTGGACTTGGCAGCAGCATGAGGAGGCGGTATAGGGGCCCATGGCAGATTAGGGGCCTGGCAGCAGCTATGGGAGGCCCGTAATCTGCCAGCACCCTATGACAAAATATGGAACACACCAGCAGTGTGAGGAGACCTGAAAGTGGCACATGTTTGGGGCATGATTCATGGCGGATTTAGTCAGTTGTGTCAGGAACTGGTGGTTTGAAATCCAGACTAATCCACGCCTGATTCATTTTCACAAACGTGAGTCTCTCCACACTTTGGGTGGACAGTCGTGTCCTCCGCGGAGTTACAATACCTCCTGCCGCACTAAACACGCGCTCCGATGCCACGCTACTGGCCGGGCATGACAGCCTTTCAAGGGCAAATTCATCTAGTTGGGGCCAAAGGTCAAGTTTCGTTGCCCAGTAGTCAAGGGGATTGTCTACCTCGGTTGGCAGGGTGCTGTCCAAGTAGGCCTAAGCCTGTTGTTTGAGGTCCTGCTCCAGGTCCACCTGATGCTGCTGCTGCTGCTGCTGCTGCTGCTGCTGCGGCTGGTTATTAGTTTCCTCACTGCGCTGGTGAAGAAAGCTACTCATCATCGACTGCAGACTGAGGCAGCCGCTGCTGGTGGAGCTGCCACTGCTCCTACCACCCCACCCCTCCCCTGCTGCCATGGCAGCGTAACGCGAGCGCACAGGGCCCACAGTGTCTGAGGATGGACGTTGGCGCAGACAGGCAGAGACCAGCTGACTACATAGGTGGTTTTTATAGTACGTTATTTTGGCCTCCCTCTCAGCAGGTGTGAAAAAGGCCACCATTTTTGAACGGTAGCGAGGGTCCAACAAGGTGGACAGCCAAAAGTCATCCCTCTGTCTGATGGTTATTATTCGGCTGTCGCTACGCAAGCAAGCGAGCATGCTATGGGCCATTTGTGCCAAGGAATGCGAGGGACTCCCTGCCTCCATCTCCACAGCATACTGCCACGGTGCGTCTGGGTCCTCTGTCTCCTCCTCCTCCTCCTCTACCAGATGCTCCTGCTCCTCCACTCCTGTCCGCTGAGTGGAAAAACCACCCATTTCACTCAATAATTCCTGAGCACCAATGTCCTCCTCTACCTCCTCCTCTTCTTCCTGTCCTGCCCCCACATGGGTCATGTGGCGTTGAGATCTGTGCGCCACGTCTACCGCACCCTGACCAGCCATTATTAACAGCATTTGTTCCAGGACGTGCAACAGAGGAATGACGTCGTTCATCCCATAGTCCTGCCGACTCACGAATAGCGTGGCCTCCTCAAAGGGCCTGAGCAAGCGCAGGTGTCACGCATGAGCTGCCAATGGTTGACATCTAAGTTACACAGGGAGTACCTTTATCCGCTTTTAACATCAGGAAATCTGTGATGGCCTTTTCCTGTTCGTAAAGGCGGTCTAACATATGTAGGGTTGAATTCCACCTTGTTGCAACGTCACAGCATGAGGAGTCGGTACGGGGGCCCATGGCAGATTACGGGCCTGGCAGCAGCAATGGGAGGCCCGTAATCTGCCAGCACCCTATGTCAAAAAATTCAACACACCAGCAGTGTGTGAGGAGACCTGAAAGTGGCACATGGCAGAGTGTGGCGATGGAGACAGCAGCAATGGGAGGCTGTACAGGGACCCATGAGAGACTCTGGACCTGGCAGCAGCATGAGGAGGTGGTATAGGGGCCCATGGCAGATTAGGGGCCTGGCAGCAGCTATGGGAGGCCCGTAATCTGCCAGCACCCTATGTCAAAAAATTCAACACACCAGCAGTGTGTGAGGAGATCTGAAAGTGGCACATGGCAGAGTGTGGCGATGGAGACAACCCACCAACTGTTTTGCTCGCTGCCAAGCTGCCACCCTCTTCTCCTGATGATGCGGAAGCAATAGCCTGATGACGACGAGGCTGCCAAGTGCGATCAGCCTCATCATCATCAATTAGGGTCTCCGCCTCACTACTAGCCCCCTCGGCTGCGTGTGGGTCAGGAGACAGACCTGTCTCTAGACCGGCTACCGAGCCACTCTCCTCGCCACTACTTCTTCGCCTGGCTGCTGAAGAGGCGGATGTCTCCCCCCGTTCCTGACCGCCCTCTGTTAGCTCTTCCTCACTGTACTGGATGACACCGGGAGCACTAGCCTCTGGCTGCGAATAGTGCTGCCTCGACCCCTTCCTCTGCTGCCACGTCTGCTCGCTCCTAAAACATTGCCTCCTCTGCCACTCCTCTGCATGTTGTCTGACATACTCTTTAATTAAACGATTCTGTGTCCCTGAGTAACAATTCTGTGTCCCTGAGTAACGTTTCTGTGGCCCTAAGTAACAGTTCTGTGGCCCTAAGTAACAGTTCTGTGGCCCTCAGTAACAATTCTGTGTCTGTCCCTGAGTAACAATTCTGTGTCCCTCAGTAACAATTCTGTGTCCCTCAGTAACAATTCTGTGTCCCTGAGTAACAATTCTGTGTCCCTGAGTAACGTTTCTGTTGCCCTTAGTAACAGTTCTGTGGCCCTAAGTAACAGTTCTGTGGCCCTCAGTAACAATTCTGTGTCTGTCCCTGAGTAAAAATTCTGTGTCCCTCAGTAACAATTCTGTGTCCCTCAGTAACAATTCTGTGTCCCTGAGTAACGTTTCTGTGGCCCTAAGTAACAGTTATGTGGCCCTAAGTAACAGTTCTGTGGCCCTCAGTAACAATTCTGTGTCTGTCCCTGAGTAACAATTCTGTGTCCCTCAGTAACAATTCTGTGTCCCTCAGTAACAATTCTGTGTCCCTGAGTAACAATTCTGTGGCCCTCAGTAACAATTCTGTGTAACTCAGTAACAATTCTGTGTCCCTGAGTAACAATTCTGTGTCTGTCCCTGAGTAACAATTCTGTGGCCCTAAGTAATGGTTCTGTGGCCCTCAGTAACAATTCTGTGTCCCTGAGTAACAATTCTGTGTCTGTCCCTGAGTAACAATTCTGTGGCCCTAAGTAACGGTTCTGTGGCCCTCAGTAACAATTCTGTGTCCCTGAGTAACAATTCTGTGTCCCTCAGTAACAATTCTGTGTCCCTCAGTAAAAATTCTGTGTCCCTCAGTAACAATTCTGTGTCTGTCCCTGAGTAACAATTCTGTGTCTGTCCCTGAGTAACGTTTCTGTGGCCCTAAGTAACGGTTCTGTGGCCCTCAGTAACAATTCTGTGTCCCTCAGTAACAATTCTGTGTCTGTCCCTGAGTAACAATTCTGTGTCTGTCCCTGAGTAACAATTCTGTGTCCCTGAGTAACGTTTCTGTGGCCCTAAGTAACATTTCTGTGGCCCTCAGTAACAATTCTGTCTGTCCCTGAGTAACAATTCAGTGTCTGTCCCTGAGTAACAATTCTGTGTCTGTCCCTGAGTAACAATTCTGTGTCCCTCAGTAACAATTCTGTGTCCCTCAGTAACAATTCTGTGTCCCTGAGTAACAATTCTGTGGCCCTCAGTAACAATTCTGTGTCCCTCAGTAACAATTCTGTGTCTGTCCCTGAGTAAGAATTCTGTGTCTGTCCCTGAGTAAGAATTCTATGTCTGTCCCTGAGTAACGTTTCTGTGGCCCTAAGTAATGGTTCTGTGGCCCTCAGTAACAATTCTGTGTCCCTGAGTAACAATTCTGTGTCTGTCCCTGAGTAACAATTCTGTGGCCCTAAGTAACGGTTCTGTGTCCCTCAGTAACAGTTCTGTGTCCCTGAGTAACAATTCTGTGGCCCTAAGTAACGGTTCTGTGGCCCTCAGTAACAATTCTGTGTCCCTGAGTAACAATTATGTGTCTGTCCCTGAGTAACAATTCTGTGGCCCTAAGTAACGGTTCTGTGGCCCTCAGTAACAATTCTGTGTCCCTCAGTAACAATTCTGTGTCTGTCCCTGAGTAACAATTCTGTGGCCCTAAGTAACGGTTCTGTGGCCCTCAGTAACAATTCTGTGTCCCTGATTAACGTTTCTGTGGCCCTAAGTAACGGTTCTGTGGCCCTCAGTAACAATTCTGTGTCCCTCAGTAATAATTCTGTGTCTGTCCCTGAGTAACAATTCTGTGGCCCTAAGTAACGGTTCTGTGGCCCTCAGTAACAATTCGGTGTCCCTGAGTAATGTTTCTGTGGCCCTAAGTAACGGTTCTGTGGCCCTCAGTAACAATTCTGTGTCCCTGAGTAACAATTCTGTGGCCCTAAGTAACGGTTCTGTGGCCCTCAGTAACAATTCTGTGTCCCTGAGTAACAATTCTGTGTCTGTCCCTGAGTAACAATTCTGTGGCCCTAAGTAACGGTTCTGTGGCCCTCAGTAACAATTCTGTGTCCCTGAGTAACAATTCTGTGGCCCAAAGTAACGGTTCAGTGGCCCTCAGTAACAATTCTGTGGCCCTCAGTAACAATTCTGTGTCTGTCCGAGTAACAATTCTGTGGCCCTAACTAACGTTTCTGTGGCCCTAAGTAACAGTTCTGTGGCCCTCAGTAACAATTCTGTGTCTGTCCCTGAGTAACAATTCTGTGGCCCTATCTAACGTTTCTGTGGCCCTAAGTAACAATTCTCTGGCACTCAGTAACAATTCTGTCTGTCCCTGAGTAACAATTCTGTGGCCCTAACTAACGTTTCTGTGGCCCTAAGTAACAGTTCTGTGGCCCTCAGTAACAATTCTGTGTCTGTCCCTGAGTAACAATTCTGTGGCCCTAACTAACGTTTCTGTGTCCCTAAGTAACAATTCTCTGGCACTCAGTAACAATTCTGTCTGTCCCTGAGTAACAATTCTGTGGCCCTAACTAGCGTTTCTTTGGCCCTAAGTAACGATTCTGTGGCCCTCATTAACAATTCTGTGTCCCTGAGTAATGTTTCTCTGTCCCTAAGTAACGTTTCTCTGTCCCCAAGTAACGTTTCTGTGGCCCTAACTCTGTCCCTAATACAGAGCGGTCTGCCTCTCTTGAATGACTGGAGGCAAATGAAGAATTCTAAAATGGCCGCTATTTATAGCTCGACCATTACACAGTGCTGGCTGGCTGGCTGCTGATTGGCTAATGCGATCACATGTCATTAAGGAATGCATTATGGGTCAGCGCGCCTTGTCTGCGCGCCTTCCCAGACATCCCCGCTCCGTCGCCGCACATGTCCGCCGCCATTTTAGGAAAAATTTCGATTCGCGCGTCCGAAGTAGGCTAATTTTCCAATATTCGACTTGAATTCCACTTCGCCTACTTCGATTCGCTCATCTCTAGTGATAATGATTCGTGGGGGAAATTCGTCATAAGAAACTGAAAACGAATTTGCGACTGAGCTCAGCGATGTGCGAACTTGGCGCTCTATTTCACATTTCAGTGTTTTTGGTTTGATTATATTATTGAATTAAATTTTTTATTATTTTTATATTATTTTTATGATTATTTATTAAATTATAATTTATGATTTCGTGTTTCAAATTTTATCCTCCCCGGGATGTTTACTAGACTCTTGTTCGGACAGATTTCAGTGAGTTATTCCTAAAAATTACAGCCTACAATAAAAAAAATACATATTTCCATGCAAAAAAATGGTACCGCTTTCAGCACAAAAAATCTGAAATAATCATACCGCCAGGGAGGTTAAGGTTAAAAATAAAGCCTTTATTTTGTTATGGGCCCTCAGGAGATCTATGCCATAATATGCTAGTATGCAGGGGCGGACTGACCATTTGGAAACTCGGGCACTGCCTGAGGGCCCGGGGTCAGTAGGGGGCACCATGAGATGCCCCTGGTACCTTTTTCATAGGCTTTTTTGAGTTTGGCCAAGGGCACAGGGGCCCCATGATCCCCTATTGCCCGGGGGCCCCAAGAGTTGTCAGTCAGCCCCTGCTAGTATGCAAAACATATTTGCACATTATAGCAAACTTTCCTGTCATACACAGCCCTCCAGCTCTGCAGTATCACCACTCCTGCAGGTCCTGGGCACTTCTTTCTTCATTCAGTCACCCATCTGGGTTTGCTCTTTCTGGTCACTTAAATGGCCGGGCCACCATGACCTCACTCAGAGGAGTCAGTTCACCATGACAAAGAGTGGATGCAATTAATGTGGTTCAAGCTGTGCATGGGAGGGGAGAAATGCATCGGCTGTGAGCCGTGGTGACGTCCAGGGGCGCACTGACCAATTGGAAACTCGGGCACTGCCCGAGGGCCTGGGGTCAGTAGGGGGCCCCATGAGATGCCCCTGGTACCTTTTTCATAGGCTTTTTTTGAGCTTGGGCAAGGACACAGGGGCCCCATGATCCCCTATTGCCCGGGGGCCCCATGACTTGTTAGTCCGCCCCTGGTGACGTCATATCCAAACGGTGGAGCACACGTCAATGCGGTACTTCCTGCTTCAGTATTTTATGCCCGGAATCATTTTATCTGATGTGAAAGTAACCAATACTGTTCATTTTTTAATAAATGGAATCAAACTATGTGGCCCCATTCTTTTGCCTTCTACATATGAGTATTCAAAACCTGTGACTGCTGATTTTGAATATCCCATTACTGAGAGAGGACAACAGTAACAAGGAAGACCTCAAGTCCCAGCAGAACCGGAAATCTTTTATAAAGCACAGTAGACTCTTATGCATATCTAAGAGTCCACTGAAGTCAATGAGTGGGATCAGGGAGCACAGCATGTGAATTGGCACTTCCATTAAGAAGAGCCGCATGCTGGCACAAAAGAAAATTTAAGATACTGCACATTTGCAAGACACTGTTTGTTTATGGACTGCCAGTCTTATTGCACATATTTGTTTATGTTGTTGTTGATGTTGTTGTGATGTAATTGGGCAATGCTCATCTACCAACTTTTCTGCTTTTATAGGGTCAGTACCCTATGTAGGAGCAGCAGTCAACCATTTGCAATATTGGGTAATTAATCGATGTTGTAATATATTATATTTTTCTTCATTTTATTGCATTCACTTGGACACCATTACGTCAAATAATTTATTCCTATTTTAAAAGAATATTAGATATAGTCCTCAGCGCAAGTTATAGATTTAAATATTCAGATCACATTACTGCTGACAGGCCGGGAGAGACATATATAACAGAAGAGACCATTAGTATCTTTTGTGCCATAAAAAGCCCGTTAGCAGGTTTTTAAAATTGGACTTCAAAACCACTTTAAACCAGAGCTCCAAAAGGGGAATCCAACACAACAAACAGTTTACTCCTGCGCTAGGAAAGGACTCAGTAGACCCAATAGGAATGTTCTGGAATTTTCTGGAATATGCTTGCTGCCCTCAACAGACCGGGGTGGTCCAAATACACTGGATACAAATGGAGAAACAGAAAAAGGGCGCACCGACCTAGTGCATTATCGTTTAAAATAATTTATTAACTAGTTGCCGACCGCAGATAGCCCAATGACGGCTGCACTGCGGCCGGCCAGTTCTGAGTGGACGTCATATGACGTCCTCCCAGAACGCGCTCTCCTGCGAGCCCCAGGAGGCGCGCACCCGGCGATCTCCGTGATCGCTGTGTCCTACGGACACAGCTGATCACGTGATGTGGTAAAAGGCCAATCACAGCGGCCTTTTACCACGTGAACAAATAAATATATAACCTCCTCCACTTCAAACCCCTCAAAAAGTCATACTTTCTCCCTAGAAAGTGCAATAATCATATATTATAACCTTTTTGTGATACAATAATAATACAATTAAACCCTAAAGTGTCATATGTAATCACCAAAAACCCCCAAAAAATTGTCCAAAAAGAAAAAAGAAGAAAAAAAAATCCAATGAAAAGTCCAGTGTTCAAAAAAAAGTCCCAGATTTCCAAACTTTATCATCCGATAGGAGGATTGAATCCTATTCCATCCCGTAATAACCTCAAAGAAATAAAAATAGATACTGTAGTGCATTACCCTTATATAAGAGAATAATCACTCCGTGCAAAAACACAACCTATAAAAATGTGCAAAAACTTTTTAGGTTGAATTAATAATTAATAATTATATATAGTGCACATATAGACTACAAATTAAACTGTGAGCACTCCGTGAACACTGCAACACTGTGCAACCACCAACACCAATAGTATTACATACTATTACCCTCTGTATATATATAATCAGCTCATCAGCATTAAATCAGTGATCTTCCATTTCCTCTTCAAAGATATTTTTCCAAGGTCCTCAAAAGACAAGAAGGGTCTCAAGACTCATATTCAAAGTATAGGGAAAATTTTAATAGCCACTTACATTTAAAATTCCAAATTTCCAGCTCCAAACATGGCTCCTATGCAAGTTCTAACAAACAAATGCAGTAAGCCATGTGTGAACAACCAACAAAATGGCCGCGGCGACACTTCCGGTCTGCGTACGTGCGTCTTGACGTCACTCCCCTAACGCGTTTCGTCACTTCCGGACTTCGTCTGAAGGGATACAGACGTCCCACTTCTCACTCCTTTTAAATCAATGCCTCTCAATGGTCTGAGGCTACCGCCGCCATTTTAGAAGAGGGAAAAACAGGCAATACCAATTCCTCTGTCATTCTTATAGGTACACAAGACCTGACGCATATCGGTCTTATCGAGATACCATACCCAAAGTATCAATCAATAGAGCTCCTCAATTCCACCCCTTATCACAAATCACTACTCTCTCCCTAGAGAGTATATAATATATTTAAATTCTTTTTGTGATACACCTCTAAATTGCCCAAAATAATCTCCAAATGTGATATAATAAATAAAACCATATACCAAATACATAAAATAAAATATATAACTAAAAATAAAAAATAAAAATAAAACTCTCAAAATCAAAAATAATAAGTGTCCGAGTCCCAAATAAATTTTGGAAATTATTATTATTTTTGGGACTCGGACACTTATTATTTTTGATTTTGAGAGTTTTATTTTTATTTTTATTTTTTATTTTTAGTTATATATTTTATTTTATGTATTTGGTATATGGTTTTATTTATTATATCACATTCGGAGATTATTTTGGGCAATTTAGAGGTGTATCACAAAAAGAATTTAAACATACCCAAAGTATAACAGAGGACTGCAGGTTACTTATACATATAACAAATCACAATTACAATATACAAATATTACTCCACTAGTTCTTGCCTCTATATTAACAAAGATAATTCGATAAAATATCGCACCACATACCTAGACTATCTTATATATAATCATCACCATAATTCTAAGACAATTTTAATAAATACAGATAAAATAATGATAATTATAATGATAATTATATTAATATTAAAAATAGCCCCTCAATATTTCATTTCTATCATTATATCTTGGACTCTCATTAACATCTTAATACTATACTCCCTCTAGTGGTCACTCTCATGAACTATCCGACCTTACAAATAAAAGCATATTTTATTATTATTTAATAGCTCATACCATTTTAAAATATCAAGGTCAAAAATTCTTTTTCACCTCAAATCATATAGTTCAATTCCCTTTACTACAACTACAATAAGACTGCAAATAAATGCAACTATAAAAATAAATAATATAAAATATATATATATTATATAATATATTACATTATATTCTATTACACCATTGCTCTCCTTAACTACCATGATCCAACATAAAATCCTAAAAGAATCCTAATTAACAGCTCCCAAATAATAAACTTAACTTTTCACTATTAAAAATCTGAAATAAAACAATTTAAGTCAAGTTCTATATTTAGACCCCTCGGTTTTAGTGTATTCATCCTAAATATCCAAAAAGTTTCATTTTGAGACAATTTTTGAATTTTATTCCCACCCCTCCAATGTCCTATTACAGTATCAATCCCACAAAATTTTAAAACACTTGGATCTGAGTTGTGAAATTCTTTAAAATGTCTCGAGACACTATGGTCTTTTTTGCCCTTAATAATATTCCTCACATGTTCTTCCAATCTAACAGATAAATTTATTTTTGTTCTACCTATATATTGGAAGCGACATGGACATTCCAACATATACGTTACATAACGTGTGTTACATGTAATAAACCGCTTAATGGAAAATTCTTCTCCGGTTGAATGGGATCTAAAGGATGAAATCACCCTATCTTTTATCCCAGTAGCTCTACACATCCTACACTTTTTGCATGGATAAAAACCTTTAAAATTGAACATCTCAAAAACTTTTTCTTTTGGTGGAGAAATCACGCCTTTCACTAATATACTTCTTAAATTATTTGTCTTTCTATAAATAAAGGACGATTTATCTGGTAGCACCGAACTTAAAATATTATCTTTTTTTAAAATTGGCCAATGTCTCATAAATACAGTTGTGACCAAAATTATTCAACCCCCAATGCTGTAAAGGGGTTTAGGGACTATAGTGTACATTTGGAATTGTATTCAGAATCAAATCCTACAAGGACGTTGTAACTACCCAAATGCAACTAAAATGACATCAATTGTTTATGTAATACAGTAGTAAATGGTTCTTATGTGGTTTCTTCATTGCCACAATTATTCAACCCCTTAAAGACTACCACTCTGAAGAACAGAGGTTCATACAGGTGCTTTCCATCAGGTATTGAAAACACCTGTGGATGTCACCGAGCAGCAATCAAGCATAATAAGCACCAATTAGGCAGCTTTAAAATGACTGTGATACTCAGCTCCTTCTAGACATTTACTGGTGTGGTTACAAACATGGTGAAGGCAAGAGAATGGTCCAGGAAGACAAGAGAAGAGGTGATTTCTCTTCACAGGAAGGGCAATGGCTATAAGAAGATTGCAAAGATGTTAAACATACCAAGAGACACCTTAGGAAGCATCATTCGCAAATTCAAGGCAAAGGGCACTGTTGAAACGCTACCTGGTCGTGGCAGAAAGAAGATGCTGACTTCGACTGCTGTGCGCTACCTGAAGCGTAGAGTGGAGAGAAGTCCCCGTGTGACTGCTGAGGAACTGAGAAAAGATTTGTCAGATGTGGGTACAGAAGTTTCAGCCCAGACAATAAGACGCACACTGCGTAATGAAGGCCTCCGTGCCAGAACTCCCAGGCGTACCCCCTTGCTGTCTCCAAAGAATAAGAAGAGTCGACTGCAGTATGCCAAAAGCCATGTGGACAAACCACAAAAGTTGTGGGATAGTGTTCTGTGGACTGATGAAACAAAATTAGAACTGTTTGGGCCCATGGATCAACGCTATGTTTGGAGGAGGAAGAACAAGGCCTATGATGAAAAGAACACCTTGCCTACTGTGAAGCATGGTGGAGGGTCAATCATGCTTTGGGGCTGTTTTGCTTCTGCAGGTACAGGGAAGCTTCAGCGTGTGCAAGGTACCATGAATTCTCTTCAGTACCAGGAGATATTGGATGGAAACGTGATGCAGTCCGTCACACACCTGAGGCTTGGGAGACGTTGGACCTTTCAACAGGACAATGATCCCAAGCATACCTCCAAGTCCACTAGAGCATGGTTGCAGAGGAAAGGCTGGAACATTTTGGAGTGGCCATCGCAGTCACCAGACTTAAATCCGATTGAGAACCTCTGGTGGGACTTAAAGAAAGCAGTTGCAGTGCGCAAGCCTAAGAATGTGACTGAACTGGAGGCCTTTGCCCATGAAGAATGGGCGAAGATACCCGTAGATCGCTGCAAGACACTTGTGTCAAGCTATGCTTCACGTTTAAAAGCTGTTATAACTGTAAAAGGATGCTGTACTAAGTACTAAGATTGAATGTCACTTGGGGGTTGAATAAAACTGATAATGCTGTGAGCACAGAAAAGACATTTGTGGTTATTTCATTATAACTGTTATGTTATATTTGTCTGACCTACAAGTGCCTCTTTAATGTAAATGTAAGCAAGATGACTGAATGATCAAAAGCAATGTCAAACTGGCCAAAACACTCAATTTCAGTGGGGGTTGAATAATTTTGGTCACAACTGTATATTTTCAATTTCTTTATATTGACAATTAAAACCTGAAATAAACGCGTACTCAATTCCATTCTTCTTTTCTTTAATTTTTAATTTATTCTTAATTTTCCCATCCCCTAAGTAATTCTGACTTATTTTAAATCTAATTTTTTCCAATTTAATTGGATCATATCCCTTAGCAATAAACCTATTCATAATAACTTCTGATTGTAAAATATAGTCCTCCAATCTGGAACAATTCCTAAAAGTTCTAGTAAATTGTCCCTTTGGTATGCCCTGAATCCACCGGGGATGGTGACAACTACTTGTAGGAATGTACCCGTTTCTGTCTGTATCCTTAAAAAAAGTTTTAAAATATAATTTATTATTCAACTTAAAAATAGTTAAATCTAAAAAATTGACCAATTCCGTACTGACATTATGGGTAAAAATTAGTTCATAACTATTTTTCCAATATAATCTAAAAATTGCTGCAGACTCTCCTCCGTACCCTCCTAAACTACCAGAATATCATCAATGTATCTTTTCCATGTTTTTAGCCCTTTCCAGTTTTTACCATAGATTTCCTTATCCTCCCATTTTGCTAAAAAAATGTTGGCCAGACTGGGAGCAAATTTCGCGCCCATCGTGACACCTTTCCTTTGCTCATAATATCCACCATCATATCAAAAATAATTCTTCCCCATGGAAAATTCCAATAGTTGTATGATAAACTTTCTTTGTTTAATATGTAAATCCGTATGATGTTTCAAGGCCCACTTTATTGCATCTATTCCATCTTTGTGTTTTATAATTGTGTATAAGGAATTTACATCTATGGTAATTAGATACATCTCTTGCGTAGTCTCCATGCCCTCCAATAAATTAATAACATCTTGACCGTCCTTTAAATACGAAGACATTTTTTTAACCACCGGCTGTAAATAAAAATCAATATATTGCCCCACCCTTGAATGTATTGACCCTATTCCATTAATAATAGGCCTACCTGGAGGATTAATCAAACTCTTATGGATTTTAGGTAGGATATATATATATGGAACCTTACAATGCAATGGAACAAGATATAACGCTTCTTTTTCATAAATAATTTTATCTTCTTCTGCTTTTTTTATCAATTTCAGGAGCTGTTTTCTATACAAGGCTGTAGGATTTTTTGAAATTTTTTCATACGTACTCCTATCTCCTAAGATTAGATTCATTTCCTCTTCATATTTCAATCTATCCATTATAACCACCCCTCCCCCCTTATCTGCCGGTCGAATCACGACATTATTTTTTTTCTTTAGTGTGAGCAGACCCTTATATATGGATTCTTCTTCTTTGAATTTCCGTGCATTTAATTCATATAAATCATCTATTGCCATCTGTTTAAATACCTCTACATTCATATTTCTAGAATTAGAAGGGTTAAACGTTGATTTATTCTTTAAATCACTATGGGCATATCTAGACCTAGACTGCAAATTTGCAGTAGATGTCGGCCCTGGTAGAGAGGCAAAATATTTCTTAATATTTATTTTCCTAATGTATTTATTAATATCAATATATGTGTCGAATTTATTTAAATTCCATTTGGGAGCAAACTTAAGACCTTTATCTAATACTAAAATTTCCTCATCTGTTAACGGGACTGAGCTAAGATTATAAATACCTTCCCCTACACTTCTTTTCTCTTCCTTTTGTTTTCGTTTCCTCCTTCTGATGTTCGCTCCTCCACTTGATAATACCTTCCTACTTCTTCTCTCGGAGCATAGCCTCCCTCCCCTTCCATCTGTTGATAATATTGGGGATTTCTCTGTCCTCCTCTTCCCCATTGGGGTTGGAAGTATGGTCTCATAAAAGGTGGACCTGGTGGCCGACCTCTGAAGTCTCTCTGAAAAAAATTTCCCCTTCCTCTGTTCCGACCTGGGCTATAATAAACATTCCTAGGGTTATATTGATTATATTGGTTATTCCAGCCTTCCAATGGCTGAAATCTATTATAAACTGGAACATTAAATTCTTGATTAGCTAAATTCTTTGCTTTGTAATTTGTTTTATTGTCAATTGGTTTTGATCCCACTCCCCTCCCTGAGTTTGGTACAGCTTCCATCAACCTTTTCTGGCCCTGGGATACATTTCCCGGGCCTCCTAGGTTTTCTTCAATAGATTTAGCTGGTGATGATTCAGTAGACTGACAATTTTTAGAAATTACTTCCTGCCATTTATAAACTTTATTGGCCTGATAATCCCCCATATCTCTTACAAATTTCTTATGTTTCTTTTTCTTAATCTCCCCATCCTTCTTATTGAGTTGTTCCTGTAACTTCTGAAATAATCCATTCAGATCCCTCTTGTCTTTCAATTCCTCAACTTTCTTTTTCATCTCATCTAGTTTAATTTCAACTGTCCTTAATTTCCTTTTTTTCCTTTCTATCAACATTTTAAGCAATTGGGTCTCACACGTGTGGAAAAAATTCCTCCACTCGCTTAGAGAATCCTCATCATGCAATCCATCATTTGGGATTAAGTCCCATCTCAATCTCCGAGGTACAATGCCTTCCGATATATATTTCTCAAAGGATACAATATCCCACCACAATTGCAGTTTCTTTTCCATAGTATACCCAACTTTTTTAACCATTACCTCTACATTAATATCTAGAGTGGACTGGGTAGTAGAAAATACTTCATCCAAATTAATTTTCCTATTATCAATAAAATTAAACACATCCATAATAAGTGACCTTATTGACCACCACGTGATCAGCGGTGTCCAATGACATGCTGATCAGAGGGAAATGCAAGTGCCGGTTTTCGGCTGCACTTTCCTCACGCTGGCAGATCGTGAGGAAAGTACTGCCAAGAACCGGCAGTTGTGAGAGCGAGGATCGGCACCGATCATCAGGGCACTGATCATCAGTGCCCTGATGATCAGTGCCAAGCAGTGCCACCCGCAAGTTCCGCCCACCTGTGCCCAGCAGTGCGCCCACTAGCCCCACCCACCTGTGCCCAGCAGATCACCCACCTGTGCCCAGCAGCGCCCCCACCTGTGCCACTCTTCAGTGCCACCCACCTGTGCCCAGAAGTGCCACCTACCTGTGCCCAGCAGTGCCACCCACTTGTGCCCACCCACCTGTGCCCACCAGTGCCACCCACCTGTGCCCACCAGTGCCACCCACCTGTGCCCACCCACCAGTGCTGCCCACCAGTGCCACCCACCAGTGCAGCCCAGCAGTGCTGCCAGTCAGTGCCACCAGTCAGTGTCCAGCGGTTGTGCCAGTCAGTGCAGCCAGTCAGTGCCGTCTATCAGTACCCATCATCAGTGCCACCTATCAGTGCTGCATATTAGTGCCTCCTATCCGTGACACCTCATTAGTGCTGTCTATCAGTGCCGCCTATCTGTGCCACCTCATTAGTACTGCCTATCAGTGCCCTTTAGTGCTGCCTATCAGTGCCCATCAGTGCCGCCTATCAGTGCCCATCAGTGCTGCCTCATCAACGCACATCAGTGAAGGAGAAAAATTACCTGTTTGAAAAATTTTATAATAGAAACAAAGAAACTTTTTTTTTTTCTCAAATTTTTTGCATTTTTTTATTTATAGCGCAAAAAGTAAAGCGCCCAGTGGCGATTAAATACCACCAAAAGAAAGCTCTATTTTTGAGAAAAAAATGATCAAAATTTCATATGGGTACAATGTTGCATGACCGCGCAATTGTCAATCAAAGTGTGGCAGCGCTGAAAGCTGAAAATTGGCCTGGTAAATAAGGGGGTATAAGTGCCTGGTAGGCAAGTGGTTAAAGAAACAAAAATAGGTATCATACTCGCAATGGACATAATAACACAGGCATGTCAAACTGAACAAGACGTATGATCCAAACAACATCTGAGTCCATACGATGGAACCCTAGATGACCAACTGGCTAACGCATTTCAAGGACATAACCTCTTCCTCAGAGCCAGCCAGGGAAGTTCTGCTTTAAGGCTTTGTCACCCTCTCCCGGTTAAGGATTGGTACCTTTGGGTAGTGGGGGGGAGTGGGTAACCAAATTTGACAGGTGCCTGCTTCCACTTCTGCTGGGATTGCCTAGGCAAAGTTGTCCTCCCCTCTCCCTCCTTGTAGTCTTCTGGGACATGCGACAGGTTCCAGAAGAGTACGAGACCATTCACAAAGCACAGCACTATGCATGCACAGTGGGCATCTGGCTGTGAAGCCGCAAGTTGTCACAGCCGGGTGCACACACTGAAGATGCCGGCATCGAGGATACAGGACGGTCTATCAACCTGGCTGGTGTGAGGATACCACGGGATCATGGGACAGGTGAGTGCCCTTTTTTTAAAAGTCAGCAGCTACAGTTTTTGTAGCTGCTGACTTTTATTTATGTTTTTTTATTCCGACTGGACCTCTGGCTCACACCCTAAGTTCACACCTATTCAGGTTGTGTTTGCGTTACGTTTTGCGTTTTTGCATTTTTTTTTAATTTTTTACTTTTTCTTCATGTGAGTGCATATGTTTAACCTCCTTGGCGGTATGATTCTTTCCGATATTTTGTGCTGAAAGCGGTACATTTTTTTGCATGGAAATATGTAGTTTTTTATTGTAGGCTGTAATTTTTAGGAATAACTCACTGAAATCTATCCGAACAAGAGTCTAGTAAACATCCCGGGGATGATAAAACTTGAAACACAAAATCATAAATTATAATTTAATAAATGATCATAAAAAATAATAATAATATAATAATAATAAATTTAATTCAATAATATAATCAAACCAAAAACACTGAAATTTGAAATACAGAGGCAAATTCGCACATCGCTGAGCAAAGTCGCAAAATCGTTTTCAGTGTCTGATGAGGAATTTCCCCCACGAATCATTATCACTCAATTCTGCAAGTGGTTCTGATTTACTATCGCTGTTCTAAAACCGCTTTTGACGTAAAGGGACGCTTTTTGGACGCCATGGACTTTTCTAAGTTTCCAGGCAGAAAGAACATTCAAAATGCAGGCAGGGCGCCGGACAAAGCACTCGGGACAAAATGTATGTGAAATGCATTGAAACAGCAATGACAGCAAAAATGACATTTTTTTTAAATTTCAAATTTGCCGCCAGTTCCGGCGCCCATACGTCCTGACGTCACAGGGACCGGAACACAGAAGCCGGAGGCCGGCATCGGCCGGAGGAGATGGCCGGGGACGCTGCAGGGGACACATCGCGAGAGTGAAGGACAAGGTAAGTGCTGCAGGGACCCCCAGAGCAACGCCGCATGGTAAGCCCAAGTCTAGCTTGGGGGGGTTACCGCTCTTGGTATTGAAATTTTACCCCGAGCTACACTCGGGAATACCGCTAAGGAGGTTAACTCACTTAGTGCGTAGTTCATTTAAAATGGTGTTAAAACGGCGCTATGGAATATTTTTTGTTTTTTCATTTATGGGTTGGAGCCAAGATTGAGTAAAGATACACCTTTGGAGGGAGTATCACATGGATCACAATATGGAGAATACACATTCCATTTAAAAGTGCATTTGATCTATTATAATTTGTAGGTCGAACCTTAAGGTGAGAAGGGAGTGTGCCCTTAATACAAGCACGTTGTGGAATTTTGGATGACAGCACAATACTAGGACATTTTGAATTTGGGATTGGACTATTATATATTCACAGCTGATTGATTGAGGATTGAAATATATATTGTTCACTTGTATTTGTACATGTTTTTGATGAGGAGTTAGCGCACTACATGTATTTTTAGGTCATTTATATTCTAAGTGAGAGTACACGTGGTGAGTGGTTTCAGCAATCTCTTCCTTCTTTCTTTGCAGTATTAATACTTATGGTGTAGCTGCGCACGAGTTTATACTATTTTATACTATTCAGTATAGTAACATGGTGCATAGATAGGGTTAGATAGAGAAAACAACTTCATAAACTTGTACATCAAGGTAAGCTGCTGGTTCGAGTACATATGTTTGGATGTGGCAAGTTAGAGTGAATCACCCCTTTGGGTGACAGGGCTGTAACACTGCACTCCTATCAGGGAGGTACCTAGAGAGCACATGTGAGTACCGAGAGAGCGCTAACAAAAATAATCAACATCTCTGGATAAGGAAGGACCTGTGACCTCAGCAAGACTATTCTGTAAAGAGTAAAACTAAGCAAAGAGTAGACAGGGGAAAAAAAAGGGGGGGGTGTGGCAGCCAAAGGTGAATGACTAAACCTACAAAGAGATAGAAAAATGAGAGGTAGGGGTCAGGACTCTGGGGGAAGGGGGGGTGGATATGGAAGGGAGAGGCCAGGATCATCTATAGGGGGGTAACCCAGATTATCAGGGTTACAGTAGAGCTGTCAGGTCAGGAGCAAAATCTAGGGGCAAATAGTGGGTGACCCAGGGCTTCCAGAGTTTTTCATAGGAGATCACTCTATCCAGTATGATTGATTCAATTTTGGCATGAGTCATTCCTTAGTAATTCTATATTTCATCACTAGGACACATAATGGGGGAAATTTCCAAACTTTTGCAATGGTCTGTTTAGCTGCTGTGGTTATAAAACCATTTTTTAATACAACACCCGACTTTCACCATAGTCACTGATCTATACCGAACAGTTTGGGGTTGATTTACTAAAACTAGAGAGTTCAAAATCTGGTTTCGGCTCTGCATAGAAACCAATCAGCTTCCAGGTTTTATTGTCAAAGCTTAATTCAAACTAAAGTTAGAAGCTGATTGACTTCCATGCACAGCTGCACCAGATTTTGCACTCTCCAGTTTTGCTAGATTCACCCCTTTGTGTGGGGAACTTTAGCTTACAGAAAATGTTTCCTACCACGAAAGGGCCAGTTGGTTGTGTTTACATGTACTCATAACAATGGGCCTTGGTAGGATCCTAAAGGACCTGGGGTACCAATGGGCACCTAGACTATGAAGTCTAGGTTGATCTACTTGTTTTTTTGTCCTCCATGTCATATCCTCTTTTACCTATATCTTTTGCATCTTTCATCTGCTTGGTCTCTTTCCCTTTTCTGGTTGTACTCCCTTTGAATTTGATGACCCCAAAAGGACCTTGCAACTCCACTGTGGTGACCACAATGTATACTTTATATCTAAGCTATATAAGCTGATACATGGGAAATTTTAGTTCCTGTTGTCCTTTTTTAATCAGATCTAAGACAAATCTAATCATTTTTCATAAAAAAGTAATTTATATTAAACAATAATAACTGTAATTTTCATAAATTTGATGACATGAATGAAACAAAAACTATTATTGTATTATTATATAGAAATAGTATATTAATGCAGAAAAAATCAAAACTATTTTATGACCTGGGTCACATAGTACCTGATACATACCTTGGGTGCCAAGGTCTAGTAACTCCCCTGATCATCACTACCTATATTACCATTATATTGCTCCATAGTTCTTCAACTATTTTATGTAGAGCTTGTCTAATCTCATGGTTCCTCAGACTGTATATGATAGGATTTACCAATGGGTTCACTACAGTGTACAACAAAGAACTGTACTTGTATACGGAAGGTGACGACTCATTGGCTGGAGTCACATAAATAGCAATTATGGACCCATAATATGCACCCACAGAGATCAGGTGGGCACTACATGTAGAAAAAGATTTTTTCCTGCCAGCGGAGGATGAAATCTTGAGAATGATAATAAAAATGTAGATGTATGTCCCAGTGATAAAGATGAGAGCACAGAAAAAGAAAAGGGCAGAGTATGTGAGGTCTATCCATTCTACGATAGATGTGTCTGATGTGGACAATTTTATAATTGGACCTAAATCACAAAAGAAGTAATCAATGTCTTTGAGGCCACAAAATTCAAACTGAGCTGTGAAAATAATTTCAGTTGAAGCTAGAATCCAAGTTAATGCCCAAGAACCAAAACCCAACAGGAAGCAGATTCTGCGATCCATAATTAAAATGTAATGTAAAGGATTAGAAATAGCGACATATCGATCATAAGACATTATCACAAGGATGAAACATTGCACAAACCCAAAAATTGAATAGGAGTATAGCTGCATGATACAGCCAACAATAGACATTTTTCCCTTTGTCTTTAATATAACCTCTGCCATCATTGGTATAACACAGGTGGCAAGGAGGACATCGGCAAGAGCTAAGTGCTGAAGAAAGATGAACATTGGAATTTTGAGATTGCTATTGGTTGACACTAGAACGATGATTAAAATGTTGCCAAACACTATCACAAAATAAATTAGAAGTAAAACAAAAATAAATAGAGGTTTGAAACTGTCTAGACCCTGGAATCCAAAAAGATAGATCTCTGTGACTTTTGTTTGATTGTTTTGACACATTTTAAGATGTCTGGACCATCAGGAAGGATAGTAAATGATATGAGTACATGGATAATATAAGAAAAGAATGTCTGATGCACAAATTAAAATCAGTCACTGGACTTCTCCCCACATTATATTACAACTACTCTTACACTAAAAGTTCTTTTAGGAAGTCTACTTAATTAACTAATAGCCAAAGTTTTATATGCAATGCATTGTAGCTTGATTAGCCAGTCCCCACTCTTCTTGGTGAGTCTTCTGCTTCTTCTGTGCTTGGACCTCAAAGAACTTCAAAGGGAGACATATGGAAGCTTAAAACAACTAATCTGAATGTTCTCTTGTTCAGATTCACTGCAATTCAGAAAAAAAAGAGAGCTTTTAGGAATTATACTCACAAGTTATAACATTACCATTAACCAGACTAAGACCATTAATACCTGTCTGCCAGATGTTAAAGGGTAAGTTCAGCTTTACAAAAACAATTACAGCTTGCTGTTCCATATGGATATAGCAGCAAAATGGGCCAAACCTACCTACCAGCCAGGGCTCCCTTTCTGTTTAAACAATGAAGTCAACAACCACATTTAAAAGACATTTCTTCAAATTCTCTGAAGAAAATGATAGCTCTATTCAGAGTTATTGTTGGGACAGAGCAGCCGTTGGGACCAACGATCCCTAGCGCCATGGGAGGATGCACCATTCTGTTCTTTTTGGTCACACATGCTGTATACTTTCTCCTTTCGCCTATGATTTTCTCAGGGATGGTGTGAGGTGAGAGTTCAGTACCCATATGATAACCCATATAGTTGATCCATCACCACCACATCCCTACTTAGTCCAAATAAAAAGGAAAAAAAAGGGTGTATGGGACTTTGTTGGTGCTTTGTTGGTGCTCTAGTACCCTCAAGAAAAAATACTCAAGACGTAGATATGTATAAAAACTATACAATTTTATTATACAATATAAAACACAAGATTTATCTCCCATAAAAACAGTTAATGGTAACATGAGCCCTTCAGTACAGTGAACCCTAAGCCACCATCCTCAAAGTTGGTATGTATGACATGAAATAGCTTATTGACTACTTTAAAAATATGAGTTAGGAGGGTGGTACGATGGTAAACCCAATGCGTTTCACCAGATGGGCTTCTTCAGGGCTTCAGAGAAAGGGGAAACACTGTAAACACAGAGGGAATCATGAGGTACAAACAAATAAACCATCACCCATAATAAACTACTTTGTTATAGATCATACCTTTGTATTATGATCATATAGGATAACAAGATATACATTATGTATATCATAAAATTACCTGTACTGATGATTGTCCACACCAGGGGCGGACTGACCATTTGGAAACTCGGGCACTGTCCAGGGCCCGGGGTCAGTAGGGGGCCCCATGAGATGCCCCCGGTACCTTTTTCATAGGCTTTTTTGAGTTTGGGCAAGGACACAGGTGCCCCATGATCCCCTATTGCCCGGGCGCCCCATGAGTTGTCAGGCCGCCCCTGGTCCACACCACACGACAAAACCAGAGGAGGAGAAGTTGGATTTAAACAGATGATATATGGGAAAGAAGCTTCCAGTTGGGGCCACACACAGGGGCTATGGGCGGGCACAGCATGAAGAGAAGGAAGAGACATTGACTGAATTTCTATGTAAAACTAGTCTTTGGTTCTTGGAGAGACAACAACATTCTGCTGGAATGCTGAATTGGTTGAATTAATGAAAAAAAATATATACACATATATAGAGAGATAAAAATACTATATATACACAGTATATACACACATACTGTGTATATAGATATATATATATATATATTTTTCTTTTTTCTTCCTTTTTAAAGTACTATCACAAAGCTTAGAATGACAAATTCGGAAAAAAAAACATTCTGCTGTAATCTTACCAGTGCGGAGGATCACAATCTTCTTCCCCTTCTTTCTGTGGGGCTTCCAAGGTGCATCAGAGTGATTCTAATTGGTCAGCACTGGCACATTATTGCTTTGACCAATCAAAATTGCTCATATCCATCCTGGAAGACCTAAGGAAAGGAGAGCGGGAATTTCAATTCCCTGGACTGCTACACAGGCTGTGTTGGCAGTGACAGTTCATCAGCCAGGAAGGTATATGCAGTATATACAAAAAACCCCCCTCGTCAAGGACTAGAAAAAACATAAGGACATCTCCGTATCAATACAATACCAATAAAATACCCCCCACCAGGGTCATAGTTAAAAAACAAATACCCAGTAGCCAATAATATTGGATGTAAAAAAAAATCAAAAAGTCAGTTAACATTCAATAGATAACTAATAAACTTGAACCTCACACAAATGTTAAATCTCAAAAATAAAACATTCCATTTCAGTTCATCAATCAGGTTAAAAACAATAATAATAATAGTAGTAGTAATAATAATAATTATAATAATAGTAGTAAAAAATAATTCTAATAATAATAATTCATCCTGATTAAATAAGAAAAAATATGGACCTTATGAGAATAAGAATGTCACTGATGTTTAACTAAGTGGTTGATATAAAGCTGTACAGAGCTACTTACCTTCTTGACTTAATTTAATTACATAATTCTCAACCACAAATATCCACACTCTACAGTTCTGAATTATGTTAGCTGCTCCGACCATTTTATAGTTAAGGGATACACTAATGAGTCCTATGAGACTGATACCAAGGGGCCTTCCATCTACAATATTATCAGCTGAGTCTTCATCTCGAAAGTTGTGCAATTACCAGTAATGATGCTAAAACAAAATTACAAAAACGTTTTGGGAGTTTTAGAAATTAAACATAAAATTCAATAATGAAAAGTAAAAAGAAAATCTAGTTAGTCAAATTAAAAAAAGAAAAAAAGTCTATCAAGCTCAATCAACAGAAAAAAAAATAAATTAAAAGAATAAATAAATTAAAAATAGAAAACCCCCATATGCAAAATACTATACCCAAAGAGCAAAGCAGAAAAAAAATGTATAAACCATGGTCCAATTTGCTCCAACGGAAGAAAAATAAATTCCTTCATGATCCCCTAGAAGGCAATCAAATATTCCCTGGATCAACAATCTCTGGCATTATTATATCCAATTAGGGCTCATGTACATGAGCACCTTCTAAGCTTAAGTTTAGGAACTTTTGGCATTTGTTTGCCACGATTAGGTGAGGCTAAACGTCCGTCTCCTGAACACAGAAGAATCGCGTTCAGGATAGGAACATTTTGCCCGCCTGCCGCAGGAAAACTGAAAATGCAGCAAAACTTCAGCAAAATTGCGGTACCGCTGTTACCGCGTTTTGCCTCGGTTTTGCCTTGGGTTTTCCGCAGCCAATGGTCAGGATAGGCTCGTGTACATGGAGCCTTAATCCATGCTCTTTTTTTTAAAACAATCCACTGAGCTGGCCAGACCTAATTATTGAAGGAGCAGGGGCGGACTGACCATTTGGAAACTCGGGCACTGCCCGAGGGCCTGGGGTCAGTAGGGGGCCTCATGAGATGCCCCTGGTACCTATCTCATAGGCTTTTTTGAGTTTGGGCAAGGACACAGGGGCCCCATGATCTCCTATTGCCCGGGGGCCCCATGAGTTGTCAGTCCGCCCCTGTGAAGGAGTCTACTCCACACAGTCTATCTGAGCAATAACTGTTGATTAGTTGAATAACTGAGAACTGAGGATTGGAGGAGATGTGATTAATGGACTTATATTGAGAATTGTGCCACTAAAATGGAGTTGGACTGAATCTATGGTTGCTTCTTGTGTCTGAAGTGGAACCTTAGGAACCATGCTGTTGTGCAGTGAGATAGAACACCATTAAACCATGCTAGACAGTGCACTTCACAGAGTGCCCAATTGGCGAAGAGGGAACCCAGTGTACCCAACTGTCTGCAAACGTGGTCAGACCAGGGGATGATGATGGATAGGGTATTTGGAAGCCTGTCCTGTAAACATGTTTAAGTAATCAAACTCAGTGCAGTGAGTGTCCCCAGTCAGAGTGGCATGATTACCAATGAGGACTACTAGTATGTTGAGAATGTGATAGTGTGCTTAAGACAAGATTGCACATTGTCTGAGGCATGTACCATAAGTACCAATATGTACCTTACCATAAGAGGTTAAAGATGAGTGTTCAGGAGGCTGTGGACTGACAATGTGCCCTGAGTTAGGCCTGAACAAGCTAGCCCCGTTACTTTTAGTAGGTTCCTGGTGAGGAGCAAGTTTGTCCTTTGGGCAGGATCCACCCACAAGAGCACAGAATAAGCACGAGAACAGAGTATGTGAAGTCTATCTATTGTACAGTATATGTGCCCAAAGTAGACAGCTCCACAACTGGGTCAAAATGACAAAAGTAGCAATGTCACTGGGGCCACAAACATGAAACTGAATTATTACAAATTAATTCAGCTGAAGATACATTCACTGGCCGCTACACCTTGCTAGAACCGGTTTGGAACTGCCTTAATCCTTCATGGCATAGGTTCAACAAGGTGTTGGAAACATTCTGAGATTTTAGTCCAGTTCTATCATCTCGAACCAGTCCTCCCATTCTCCTCTGACCTCTGAAATCAAAAAGGCATTTTTGTCCACACAACTGGACTGGATATTTTCTCTTTTTCGGACCATTCTCTGTAAACCCTAGAGATAGTTGTGTGTGAAAACCCCCGTAGATCAGCAGTTTTTGAAATACTTATACCAGCCCATCTGGCACCAACAAGTATGCCACGTTCAAAGTCACTTAAATTCCCTTTCTTCTTCATACTGATGCCCAATTTGAGCTTCTGCATGTCATCTGCCTAAATGCACTGAGTTGCTGCCGTGTGATTGACTGATTATCAGTTTGTGTTACAAAGCAGTTGAACAGGTGTACCTAATAAAGTGGCTGCTGAGCATAGGTTCCAAGTTATTACCCAACACTCATAACCTAACAGGAAGGGGGTCCATAATTAAAGTTTAATGTCCAGAAATATAAAGAGCCACATATTGATCATAAGCCATTACAGCAAAGTGAAAACATGTCAAAAAGCCAAAATTAAAAATCTGCATAAAACAGCAAACAACTATTTCCCAATTTGCTCTTAAAATTATTGTTGTCATCACCGGTATAACACAAGTGGCCAGGAGGACATCAGTTAGAGTAAGGTACTGGAGAAAGTTGAACATTGTAGAGTATATTAATGGTAATACTATATATGTATACACTATATTGCCAAAAGTATTGGGCCAGTCCTCCAAATCATTGGATTCAGCTGTTCCAATCACCTCCATGGACACAGGTGTATAAAATCAAGCACTTAGGCATGCAGACTGCTTCTACAAACATTTGTGAAAGAATGGGTCTCTCTAAGGAGCTCAGTGAATTCAAGCATGATAGTTGCCTGTGCAATAAGTCCATTTGTGAAATTTCCTTGCTACTAAATATTCGACCGTCAACTGTTAGTTACTGGGAACAACAGCTACTCAACCACGAAGTGGTAGGCCACGTAAAATGATAGAGCGGGGTCAGCGTATGCTGAAGCGCACAGTGCGCAGAAGTCACCAACTGTCTGCAGAGTCAATAGCTAAAGACCTCCAAACTTAATGTGGCCTTCAGATTAGCACAACAACAGTGCGTAGAGAGCTTCATGGAATGGGTTTCCATGGCCGAGCAGCTGCATCCAAGCCTTACATCACCAAGCGCAATGCAAAGTGTTGAATGCAGTGGTTTAAAGCATGCCACCACTGGATTCTAGAGCAGTGGAGATGTGTTCTCTGGAGTGACCAATCACGCTTCTCTGTCTGGCAATCCAATGGACGTGTCTAGGTTTGGAGGTTGCTAGAAGAATGGTACATGCTTGACTGCATTGTGCCAAAAGTAAAGTGTGGTGGAGGGGGATTATGGTGTGGGGTAGTTCTTCAGGGGTTGGACTTGGCCACTTAGTTTCAGTGAAGGGAATCAGCATACCAAGACATTGTGGACAATATAATACTCCCAACTTTGTAGGAACAGTTTGGGGATGGCCCCTTCTGGTTCCATGACTGCTCACCAGTGTACAAAGCAGGGTCCATATAGACATGGATGAGAGAGTTTGGGGTGGAGGAACTTGACTGACCTGGTCTTGACCTCAACCCGATAGTACACTTTTGAGATAAATTAATGCAGAGACTGTGAGCCAGACCTTTTTGTTCGGCATCATTGCCTGACCTCACAAATGCGCTTCTGGAAGAATGGTCAAAGCTTCCCATAGACACCCTCCTAAACCTTGTGGACGGCCTTCCCAGAAGAGTTGAAGCTGTTATATCCGCAAAGGGCGGGCCGACTCAAAATTGAACCCTACGGACTAAGACTGGGATGCCATTAAAGTTCATATGCATGTAAAGGCCGGCGTCCCAATACGTTTGGCAATATAGTGTATATACTGTATAGTATATCCTTACATAATCATCCTTAAATAATTGGGAATAATAATTGTATTTTATTAATTTAATAGTTGTACCTTTGTAGCTCTAAAAGGGGTATTCTCTGGTCCTCAAAACACATTGGCTTTGTTTTAAAGTATTTTACCATACCTTGGAATAATTCTATACCTTGGTGATCAGATTTTGGAGTGGCACTTCAATCTTGGATTTTCTCAGTCACAACCAAGGAGACAGTGAATATCCTTTGGTGAGGAGAAGCTGCTGGCCCCTGGCATCTCAGTTGAATGATCCTTATAATGTTAGGATTACTATAATGTTCCAATGCTATCCTTCCAAATTTCTTTCCTAAATGTTTGTGGCATGACATTGTCTGCTGTGTGAGGATATTTTTTCTATCCTGTCCTGTGTTCTTCTTCAGGAACATTTTTAATTTCTGTGACCTGATCTGCTATGCAGGGACATGTTTCAAAACCTGTGTTCTTCGGTATGACCTGATCTGCTATGCAGGGATATATTGAAATTAACCAGACTGGGGTATAGCAGCTGTATTGAAGCAAACTAAATACAGTATTTGATGCCCGATTATGATGGTACTTGCTGTATGCCGTCTGTGAAAAAGGTACTGTTCCATAACATGACACACATAGTTTAAAGGCATCTCCTAAACATGCAATTGAACACCTTCCCACCCAGCACCGAAGTCCCTTTATTAGGGTCTATATAGGGGATGGGAAGGGTCAGTGGATCATGTGATCACTGTGATTAGCTTGAGGGAATGAAAGATACTGCACACCACTCTGGCAGCGCTCATCCTGTTCCTCCTTGCACAAAGGAGCAGATACCGGTCCTGCTGATGGGTTTAGGACCTTCTACGTCCCTGTCCAGCTCTCCTAGAGTAACTGCCTGTCTCCTGGAATCTCCTCCATGCTCTTGAAACTGTGCTGGGAGACACAGCAAACCTTCTGGCAATGGCACGTATTGATCTGCCATCCTGTAAGAGTTGGACTGCCTGTGCAACCGCTGTAGGGTCCAGGCATTGCCTCATGCTTCCAGTAGTGACACTGACCCTAGCCAAAGTGAAAAACAGTCAGAAAAGACGAGTAGGAAAAAAATTGTCAGTGGCTTCCACCAGTAAAACCATTCCTGTTTTGGGAGTCGTCTCATTGTTGCCCATCTAGTACAACTGTTGTTAATTTCAATAACAGCAAAGCAGCTGAAACTGATTAACAACCCCCTCTGCAACCTACCTGACCAGATCAATATCCCAGGAGTTTCATTGACTTGATGCTAGACTCAGATTACAAAGTGTTCCTTTAATTTTATTTGAGCCGTGTATATCACTGTTCTCTATTTAGACCTCTGATCACAGCACCTGATGTCTTCAAATTTTCCAGCATCAATTTCCTTTGCAACTCTGACAAGTCATATGATTGAAAGTCAAGACCTGAATAAGAAATCAATTCTGAAAAGGATGCAAAAATGAGTTGTGTTGTGCTCATTTGTTAAAAGAAGTTGAATAATAGTTTTTTGATGATGACGGAATGACATTTTATTTAGCAATATATTTAAGGGAATTCTTACAATTTTACACAGCTGCCATTTTCTCAAAATGTTTTTAATTTTTTACATTTTATTCCTTGCAACTCATTTTTGTTTAGTACATACTGTATATTTGAAAGGTGTGTTACATTCAATGCAATGTGGGGCCAGTGTTTCACCTCTTAATTCTTACAATTTTTTACACTGTTTAAGACATTAGTCCATGAGAAATGCACCAACAATTTTTGATGATGAGCAGCAGAGACCAAATAAGATTTATAAATCTCAGGATATATACTGTACTTCTCTGCCAAGCAGTTATTGACTTTCCTGGGTTTTTTTGATGATCAGTAACAAGTGTGATTTTTCTTATTAATTAATAGATATGGTCTATATGTTTGAGCTGAACATTGGATATACGTGTGTTCACTGAACATCTGGGGCATTTAGCGGGCCGTTCGTCCACGCTCCCCACAATGCAATGCGCTTGGTATTTGGCGGAAGCATTGCATCTTACCTCAGGTCAGGTGCAATGCTTTGGCCAATCACTGATGAGTTCACAGGAAGAGCCATGATTGACCAAAGTCTTGGTGACTTTGGCCAATCATGGCTCAGGGCTAAGTCTGCTGTCAGAATTGTCATTAATAATTGGGTGGAGCTAGTGGTGATGTCACCGATAGTTCTGCCCAATTATGGATGACAGTTCTGACAGTTACCAGTCAGATAGACACAGCTCCGGCCAATTGTTTACCTCTGACTTGTAAATGTCAGAAAGTGTGTGCGGATGGGTCAGCAGGCATCGGGTTTTATTTTTATTTTGGTAAGTCGGTGTCATCGTGACAACACTTGATGCCATGATTGACGATGGATTACAGTGTTGGAACCATTTTTTTAATGGCTTTTTTAAAAATAAAGTGTTCAGACTATCACTATTGATTAAGTTTTGGTCTTCAAGTTGGTTCAATTAACACTGCACATACTGTATGTGAATGAACATTTCTCATTTTAAAACTAATAACATTTTTAAAAAATAAATTGTGTGTTACAATGTTCTTTAAAACAACACAGACTTTTCACCATTGTCGCCAATCACTGCAAAACACTTTGTGTTGAGCACTTCAGCTCACAGGAAATGTTTCCTAACATGAAAGTTTGGTTGGTTTTGCTTACCTCCCATATCAGAATTTCCAAGCCCTCCCCGTCACATAGATTGCTAGTGTCACCTGGAGAAGTGAAGCTTATTTTCCATTTTCCTGAAGATTTACTACCATGTATAACTAGGGGCCTTGCTAGGATCCTAAAAGACCGGGGGTACCATTGGGCACCTTGACTGAAATGTTTGGGGGTTTTCTGATACACAGAAAAAAGTGGATGGAATTGGTATTTGTCCTCTATGCCACTTCTTCCACCTTCTCATTATCTCTTGTGCATTTAATTTGCTTCATCCCTTTCCATTTTCCCATTGCACTCTTTTTGAATTGAACTTCGCTTGAGGTGATTGTAGCCGTATTAGTGCATTTGCGACAGAAACAATTGTTTTAAACAATTGTTTAAAAAAAGTATCACGGACAGTACTCAATTGAATTGAACTTCAAAATCCTGGCCCTGGGGGTGTGGCGACCACCGAGGAAGATGGCCACATGAGCTAACAGCTCCTCTGCATGGCAAGGCCAACTGACAAGCCTATGCTACCCTTATCACCCCACAACCTTCTACAGCTACGTAAGACTCTGCTGAGCATCAGACATGCTGCAGAGCCGCAGAGAAACAGCACAGCCCCTTAAATTATCATTTTTTTCCCCCGACTATTCATAAAGGACTACACAAAGATGGCAGCAGAAGACCATCCCCAAGCACCGTCAATCTGCCTGTAGTGCCCATGAGCTTGGACGAAGTAGGAGCAGTCCAACCACTCACCCAATCAGATATAGGAGAGTCCGGAGCAAACTCTCCTTTGACATGCAGCACAGTCAAATCCAGGTCACGCAGAGACTCCTAGGCCAGTGAGGATGATCCGAGGATGGAGGTAAGCGAGCGGCCTGATACACACACAAGCACCTCTGCAAGTAGATCCTATTGCCGCATTCCCTACACTGGGATACCCAGTATCAGACACCACATTGAAGGACATGTTACTCTCTTTAAGGGCATCCCTTCAAACAGATCTATTTTCATATATCCATAAGGTTGCTGCCAAAGTACAAGATCTGGGAGAGAGATTGGGACATATGGATAAGATGGGAGAATATGTCCACTCTTTAAACTCATTAATAGATGCCCACGAGGCCCAACAAGATAAAATGGCATGGATTAAAAATAAGCTTGCAGATCTGGAGGATAGATATCAGCCCAATATCTTAAAGATTCATGGTATATCTGAAGATATTCAAGCGTCTCAACTACCACACTATACTCGTGACCTCTTCCATAAAACTGTACCAGAATTATCCCCTGCAGACCTAACTATCGATAGGGTCTACAGGATTCCTAAGCCATCTTTTCTGCTTGCACACATCCCGAGAGATGTTTTACTGAGAATCCATTTTTAACAAGCCAAATAAAAAATCCTAGAGGCGTTCTATAAAAAAGAGAAGATTCCAGATGGCGCAAAATTCCATTTAAAATCCATCCTGTATCAAACGAGAAACCCATGAATCCCAAGCAAATTGCAGATGCGTTTGCTGACTATTATGAGAGTCTCTATGATTTAAAAATGACCGAATACCCTTCAACCCTCTGCCAGCCATATAGACCTGTTTCTTGCTAAGCTGAATATACCCTCCCTTACTGAAGAGCACTTACACCAACTCAATGCCCCTTTCACGACATCTAAAATCCTTCAGGCTATCAAATCCCTACCTTCCAGGAATCCCCTGGCCCAGACGGTTTTATGAATTAATATTTCGAAACCTTCGGTCCACATTTAGCCTCCCATCTTGTTATTTATTTACCACTGCACAACAACAACACATGTTGAGGGCACATATTGTCACGCTTCCTAAACCTGGGAAAGATGCCAGTTTACCTTCACACTTTAGACCAATATCATTGTTGAACTCGGATATCAAAATATATGCCAAGCTTTTGGCACGTAGGCTGATGAAAATTATGCCATACCTAGTACAACCGGACCAAACAGGCTTTACAAAAGGACATCAAGCGTCAGACGCGATGCAACGAATAATCAAAATTATAGATTATGCTGAGCGCTCCCGAACTCCCTCTCTGCTTCTTTCTGTTGAAGCAGAGAAGGTGTTCGATAGAGTACATTGGGGATATATGACTCAAGTTCTGGAAATATTTGGTTTTCAGGTGCCAATATTCTCAATGGTATTGGCATTATACTCCACCCCTTCAGCCAAAGTATACACTTCCAATCTAATATCTAAGACCTTCAATATCACTAATGGCACAAGACAGGGATGCCCACTAACGCCCCTCATCTTCATTCTCATGATTGAACCGCTGGCGGAATCCATTAGAACTAGTACTTCCGTCTCGGGCTTCCATTTCTACTACAAAACTCATGTCATTAGTTTATTTGCCAATGATGTGATATTGGCGTTAACTAACCCTATACAATCATTACCACAAGTACATTCCATTCTTTCACAATTTGGCAGAATCTTAAACTACAAGGTGAACTTTTTGAAATCTCTCATTTTAAACCTATGAATTTCTGTATTGGCCAAGACAACCTTAGAAACATCCTTTCCATATACTTGGTTCTTTGGGGTCTGCTGTATCTAGGTATCATTTTAACCCCTTCCACCGTTACTTTAGCAGAATCTAATTTCCAGCCCCTTATTAAAAAGCTCAGCAATGAACTTACATGCACAGCTAAATTTGAGCTATCCTGGACTGGCAGACTAGCGACCAGGGGTGGACTGACAACTCAAGGGGCCCCCGGGCAATAGGGGATTATGGGGCCCCTGTGCCCTCGCCCACACCCAAAAAAGCCTATGAAAAAGCCAATGAAAGGTACCAGGGGAACCTAATGGGGTCCCCTACTGACCCCGGGCCCTCGGCAATGCCTGAGTGCTCGAAAGGTCAGTCCACCCCTGCTAGCGACTTTTGAAATGTTATACCTCCCACAAATTATTTATCTTTTCAGAACTCTCCCCATTCCCCTCAAATCATCATATTTATCTTCCTTTGAATCCCTGCTTAAAAAATACATATGGAACCAGAAACAGGCAAGATGATCATACACCCAACTTATAAAACATAAATCAGTAGGAGGCATAGGGCTAGTGAATGTTAAATACTACTACAGAGCTGCTTTGTTGACACAGATTAAGCAGTGGTTTCACTCGTCCTCTGAACACTTGTGGGTGGACATAGAAACAGTATCCACACCAACGCATAACCTCCGCAACCTATTACTAGCTGATTTATGGGTTCCACAGCCCTTAAATAAATTACCTATCACGGTTAAAGCCTCACTACTGGCTTGGAGATTAGTTACTAAACCTCAGATTGCCATTTCTTCCATTGCTGACATATCTATACCCACGAATGTACTAAATATTCTTCTTCCACATCTGGCGGATACTGACTGGTCTTGCTATGAGCTACACAACGTAACAGATTTTTATGACCAGGCCAAACTTAAAAGTCTGCGAGACCTACAACAAGGGAACACATTTTTATTGTCAATACCCTTTAAGTTGTTTAGTATTCGCCATTTTCTGTTGAAATCACCTCCCCCCCTTTTGCAACTAGACACTAGCATTTGGTAATTCTATAATAACCCACTTAAATCTACAAAAGGAATTACCTTTTTCTACTCCCTTTTCCAAAATAAGTTATCTTTCCATAAAACCGGCTCTATGATGACGTGGGAGATAGATCTCCAAAACTCATATACTCTGCCACAATGGTTACATGTATTTAAATACTCTATGCTATATCTCACTGTGTTAACTACTGGGAACTCACACAAAAAATAATATCCAGATAGCATCTCAATCCATACCGTATAGCCCATTATATATCAGGAGGCTCTCCTTTGTGTTGGAGAGGCTGCGGCCAAGTGGGTAATCTCTTACATATCTTCTGGTCATGCAAGAATCTTTGTAGCTTCTGGTGAAGTGTGCTCCAACTCCTCTCCGGTGTCACAGGAATACTGACTAAACCTGCACCAGATTTAGCAATCTTAAATTTAAGAATTGATGGCTTCCCTGTCATGTTTCGCAAAGTAATTACTTGTATACTACTAGCTGCTCGTTTGACTATAACAAGACATTGGAGGGGAGACAAGGCGCTCCCAATTTGTCAGAAGTAATTACTATTACTCAATCTATCTGCTCTTTTGAGAGACTGTTAGCATTCAGGTCAGACAATATACAATCCTTTGACAATGTTTGGAAATATTGGAAAACTTCATATTTGAAGGAGGGAGTCACAGATACCCCTGGATCCAGCTCTAACGGATGAAACATAATATTATTATACTGCTGGATGATTTATTCTATTTCCATCTATTGATGTATGGTCATGTGTAAGCTTTACGAGGCTACTTTTCTTCTCTTACTTCTCTTTCTTTCCTTTTCTATACATTTCCTCTATTTTCTATTTTGCCCTCTGTTGTTACAGGGGTTTGTATTTTTGTACACTTGAAAAATTCAATAAACATTATTGAAAATAAATAAAATCCTGGCTTTTACTGACTCCCAAAAGGACCTTGCAACTCCACTGTTATGACCAACACACAGGGGCGGACTGACCATTTGAGCACTCGGGCGCTGCCCGAGGGCCCGGGATCAGTTGGGGGCCCCATGAGATGTCCCTGGTACCTTTCATTGGCTTTTTCATAGGTTTTTTTGGGTGTGGGTGAGGACCAGGGGCAGACTGACCATTTGGAAACTCGGGCACTGCCCGAGGGCCTGGGGTCAGTAGGGGGCCCCATGAGATGCCCCTGGTACCTTTTTCATAGGCTTTTCTGAGTTTGGGCAAGGACACAGGGGCCCCATGATCCCCTATTGCCCGGGGGCCCCATGAGATGTCAGTCCGACCCTGGTGAGGACACAGGGGCCCCATGATCCCCTATTGCCCGGGGCCCCGTGAGTTGTCAGTACGCCCCTGTCAACACATATACTGCATAACTAAGCCATATAAAAATAAGCTGACACGTGGGGAAGTTGTAATTTCATTGTAGTTTATTTATCATATCTAAGACAAATTTAATATTTTTTCCTATAAAAAAAGAGTATGACTTAAACACCCATAACTGTAATTTTCATAAATCTGACAACATGACTGAAATGAAAAATAAATGTATTATGATTGCAAAAAAAACCCACATTCATCAAAGATAAACTAATTGACAGCCTGGGGGCACACAATAAACGACTTGGGCACATGGCTGGGGTGCCAAGGGTTGTTTACTGCCCTGATCATCACTACCTATATGACCTTTCTTCTCAAAAACTCTTCAACTATTTTATGTAGAGCTTGTCTAATCTCATGGTTCCTCAGACTGTATATGATAGGATTGACCAATGGGTTCACTACAGTGTACAACAAAGAACTGTACTTGTTTAAGGAAGGTGACTTCTCATCAGCTGGAGTCAGGTAAATGGTAATTATGCACCCATAATATGCAGCCACAGAGATCAGGTGGGCACTACATGTAGAAAAAGATTTTTTCCTGCCAGCGGAGGATGAAATTTTGAGAATGATGATAAAAATGTAAATGTATGTCCCAATGATAAATGTAAGAGTACAGAAAAAGAAAAAGCTAGAGCATATAAGGTCAAACCATTGTAAGATAGATGTGTCTGATGTGGACAATTTCACGACTGGACCCACATCACAAAATAAGTAATCAATTTCTTGGAGGCCACAAAATTCAAACTGAGCTATGAAAATAATTTCAGTTGAAGCTAGAGTCCAAGTCAATGCCCAAGAACCAAAACCCAACAGAAAGCAGATTCTACGATCCATAATTAAACTGTAATGTAAAGGACTAGAAATAGCGACATATCGGTCATAAGACATTATAGCCAGGAAGAAACATTGCACAAACCCAACATTTAAAAAGGAGTACAGCTGTATGATACAGTCATCAACAGACATTTTTTTCTTTGTCTTTAATATAACCTCTGCCATCAGTGGTATGACAAACGTGGCCAGGAGGACATCTGCGAGAGCAAGGTGCTGAAGAAAGATGAACATTGGAATTTTGAGATTGCTATTGGTTGACACTAGAAAGATGATTAGAATGTTGCCGGTCACTATTGCCATGTAAATTAGAAGTAAGACACTAAAGAATAGAGTTTTGAAGTTTTCTAGACCTTGTAATCCAAAAAGATAGACCTCTGTGACTTTTGTTTGATTGTCTTGACACATTTTAGGAAGCGTGACCCATCAGGAAAGATACCAACCAAAAGAAGTTTATTGATAACATAAGAAGAGAATGTCTAAGACATAAGTCAATGAATTTCTCACCTCAACTCGCATTCATACTTACACATACTAGGGACAATTTAGAAATGTAGCCAATTAACCTACCAGCATGTCTTTGGAGTGTGGAAGGAAACCTGCACAGGCACAGGAAGAACATGCATACTCCATGCAGGCGGTACGCTGTTTGAGATTTGAACCAACAACTCTAATGTTGTGAGGCAAAAGGGCTACCGACTTAGCCACTGTGCTGCCCCCCTTGCAGAGTCCTCTGTTCCTTCTGGGCCATGTAGCTGAGATCTAAAAGGACTTCAGATGGAGACACGTGGAACCTTGAAACAGCTGACCCGGATTTTCTCTCGCTAACATTCACTGCAAGACAGAAAAAAGAGAGTTATCAAGAATTGCATTACCAAGCAATTACCATTAACCAGACAAAGACCACTGCCACTTGTCTGCCTGATGTTAAAGTGGTTGTAAACCTCTTAAAAAGAAAATCAACAAAGCATACCCCCTTTTAGTGTGTAATTGCTGCAATCCAAACATCCTAGTGTAATTTCTATCTGAACTCTCCTTCTTCTGCTATCTGCATGAATTATTTCTGACAAGTTATGCCGACACCACAGAATCCCTGGACAGTTCCACCCCCTCCAACACAGAGAAGGTGATTGACAGCCTCAGTTGTCCATGTTTCCCTATGAGACTATGTAGAGAGGGGGGGTGACGTCAGATCCAGGGTTGTCTTAATGCATGGGCACCTCTGGGCACTGGGCATACCATGGGGGCCCTATAATAATTTTGCATTACATCAAACTTGCCAGCTGTCTTGGATTTGCCAGGACAGTCATACTTTACTACAAATCTGTTCCAGTATGGCCTTGTCCTGGAACATGTACTGTGTCCTCCTGATCCCAGTATTATGCCCTCCTGATCCCTGCTGTACTGTGCCCCTTTGCCTTTAGAGTAGATGCATAAATTGGGGGTGTCTGGTAGGGGCCCCAGTGTATTCCTTTGCCCAAAGGCTCCTGATGCTTTTAAGATGGCCCTGGTCAGATCCCACATCTCTGCCTTCTGGAGCTGAGAATCTTCTTTCCTGACACCTATGATTAGCTTAGCGACTGCTCTGGCAGAGAGTTCACACCAACCATTAGCAGTCTAAAAAACACTCAATGGAATTTGGGGGTGCTGATCTCAATGCCTACTCTGTCCCTACAATAAATCGACACGGAGTCATCACTGGCTGCTGAGAACTTGAAGCAACTTCTTCTAAACGCAGTTGTACCTTTAATATTTAAACAGAAAAGGAATCCTGGCAGGTAGGTAGGTAGGTTTAGCCCACTAAGTTGCTATACCCATATGGAAGAGTAAAGTGTGTTTTTGTGTAATTCTTACACCTCAACATCTGGCAGACAGAAATTATTGGCTCACCCCTCCCCCTCTTGGCAATATAATTGCTAAGATCAAGTGAATGTAGCAAGATAGCATGGAAGAATAGGGGACAGGGAATCATATGCATTGTTATCCTTTTATTACTGATGAAGAGCACGTTTTATTGGGTGAATTATAGCATGTAACTGGGATTAGTTATTGTTGTATGTCAGCCTTTCTCAACCTTTTTAACATTATTATTATTATACAGTATTTATAAAGCGCCAATAGTTCGCTCAGCGCTGTACATTACAAAGGGGGACAGAACATGTGACAGAACAATACCAATACAATGCAAAACATGAGGGGATCGAGGGCCCTGCCCCTTGGAGCTTACAATCTAGGAGGGAGGGGATGGTGGCACAGGAGGAGATAGCTGTGGGGGATGGAGTGGTAGGAAGAGTGGAGGAGGTCGGCAAGTTAGCAGGGGGTGGGGTAGGCTTCCCTGAAGAGGTGGGTTTTCAGGGTGCGCCTAAAGGAGAGGAGAGTAGGTGATAATCTGATGGGTTCCAGAGGATGGGTGACACCCTAGAGAAGTCCTGGAGGCGGGCATGGGAGGAGGAGACCAGGGAACTAGAGAGAAGGAGGTCTTGTGAGGAGCGGAGTGTGCGTTCTGGGCGGTACTTGGATATTAGGTCAGTGATGTAGTTCGGGGCAGTATGGTGGACAGCTTTGTACGTCAGTGTTAGGATTTTGAATTTGATTAGTTGCGCAAGCGGAAGCCAGTGGAGGGATTGGCAGAGGGGGGTGGCGTAAATGGAGCGGTTGGAAAGGTGAATGAGTCTGGCAGCCGTATTCAGGATGGACTGAAGCGGGGATAACCAGCGGCGAGGCAGGCCAGTGAGGAGGGAGTTGCAGTAGTCGAGTCGTGATATGATGAGGGAGTGGATGAGCTGTTTAGTGGTTTCTGGGGTTAGGAACGTGCGGATTTTGGCGATGTTGCGGAGGTGGAGTCTGCATGAGTTTGTTAAAGATTGGACTTGGGGGAATAACTTGTAGGGAACCCCTGCTAATAAATACTATGTCTACAGTTGATGGTACATTAGTGAATGGTCAGTGAAAAAAATGCTCATTACGCTTGTGATACTTGTGAAGAAGCCCCCCCACCCCATTCCCCCATAGATAGGCACAAATATAAATTTTGCCAGTGGGAACTTATATGAAAGTCAGAAATAGCTCATTCAAAAGCAAAAAATGTTGCGCTGTAACTATAAGTCCAACACATCCAATATAATTGTTATCCAGTGATATGAAAACTTCAAATCCCTTGAGATTCTACCACCAATATATAAAATGACAGCCTTTTATCCAATGAACAGACCTCAAAGCTCCACAGGTCAATTCACACACCACACAAGTGCCTTGGAATGACTGGGAACCACATGGCACACCAGCATTGTAAAACCATTTTTACATTTTATTAGCAACAATGAGAGGTATTCACAGCAAAGTATACAAGCAAAACAAATAATCCAGCCACTGCTCCTACATACAAAAGCAGATCCTGAACTGTTCTTTTCCTGAAAGCCATCAGTCGTTGCGAGTTAGTAGCAGCTTCCCTTTATGGGCGAGGAACTAGCAGCCCCTCAAAAATCAGCTTAACTTCTCATAGCTACATGCAGAGATGTCTTCTCTCCCCCTGTGGAGCTTCTCCCAGCTACACAGCCTGCAAACACAACCAGCTCTCCTGCCTTCCTGGAAGATCTCCCGGGACAAGGATTAAGGATTGATCCCAGTGCTGTCCTTAGAAAGCTTGATACATGTGGCAGTCTTTCCCCTTGTAGACCCCAGAGAGTGCTGCTGTACACACTCTGTCCTTTCTGCTCCCTGCTGCTCCAGGTCTCAATCCCATTCATGCCTCACCGTTGAATGTCTCCACCCAAGCCTGCCTGAGCGCAGCCTTGAGGCTGCCCCCCACTCCTAGGGGACCCCTCTCAGGCACTGACAGTCTCATCTGCACCAATCTTCCACCCAATTCCTCTGTCAGCCTGACTTTCCCATATTTATGGACTAGTCCACCACACTACCAGGGCCTCCAAACCTGGAATTGGCCATAAACATGCAGATTAGGTCTCCATCCCTTCCTGCTTACCGACTTCTCGAAGGTTCTATGGTCCTCCAGAGTCAGGAGGAGGCAATAGTTCCACAACCTGTTACGTCACCCAGCTGACCTGCAATAACCTGACCTCAATCACAGACTCACACAGTTTCCAGAATGATTTTACCTACGATACACTACACTATTCTAGTAGCACACTAGAAGGCACTATACATGTTTTTATGCATAGCAGTGAATGGAAGTATAGCTATATTTAATTTTATGATATTATTTATTACAGAATGACAGTATATTTCTTTAAATCTTTGATTTTCCCACTGGCTTGTATGTCATTTCTGGTCATACAAGCTGGTAGAAGGAACCATTGCACGCAGCCAGTTAATGTATTTAACTCACCTTGTCGGGTCACATAGGTGCAGCAGCAAGCTAGCAATGAAGTGACTGTGTTTTAAGACATGGGTTATCAGAAAGGTAAGTACAGGTGCTCTTTTTACAGTGCTGCCGCGTTTGATAAGTGACCTTGTACAGTAGTAGCAGGGTCTCTATAGCCTATTTTCTTCTACATGATTAGACGTGCTGCACAGGGACATGTGTTGTTTATTAAAGCCCGGGTGTTTTTTAAATGCATGCAAAAATCAATTTGAAATCAGACAAAGTTAACACAAGGTAACAAAACCCATTTCTTGCAAAAATTGGTTTCATGTACTAAGGCCAAATGTTGGAATTGTTGTACATTATATATCACAGTTTAATGTGGGTTGAGGTAAGGTGAACTATTCATCTGGATGGGCTTCATAATGCACGAAAAAGGTGCATGTGCTAGTTCTGGCAGAAACACATTGATATCAAGGGTTGCTTAGTGTGAACTGGTAAAAAGGGTCCCAAAAGGCTTCTTGCCAATTCATAGTGATGGCCTCTGACCCCCAAGCAGATAGATATACTTATCTACAATAACTTCAGACATACACTATATTGCCAAAAGTATTGGGCCAACCCTCCAAATCATTGGATTCAGGTGTTCCAACCACCTCCATGACCACAGGTATATAAAATCATCACCTAGGCATGCAGACTGCTTCTACAAACATTTGTGAAAGAATGGGTTGCTCTCAGGAGCTCAGTGACTCCAAGCGTGGTCCCGTGATAGGTGGCCACCTGGGCAATAAGTCCATCCGTGACATTTCCTGGCTACTAAATATTCCACGCTCAACTGTTAGTGGGATTATAACAAAGTGGAAGCAACTGGGAACAACAACAACTCAGCCACCAAGTGGTAGGCCACGTCACATGACAGGGCGGGGTGGGCGCATGCTGAAGCACACAGTGCACAGAAGTCACCAACTGTCTGCAGAGTCAATAGCTAAAGACCTCCAAACTTGGTGTGGCCTTCAGATGAGCACAACAACAGTGCGTAGAGAGCTTCATGGAATGGGTCTCCATGGCCGAGCAGCTGCATCAAAGCCTTACATCACTAAGTGCAATGCAAAGGGTTGGATGCCATGGTGTAAAACACGCCGCCACTGAACTCTAGAGCAGTGGAGATGTGTTCTCTGGAGTGATAAATCTTACTTCTCTGTCTGGCAATCCAATAGATGTCCCTGGGTATGGCATTTGCCAGGAGAACGGTACTTGCCTGACTGCATTGTGCCAAGTGTAATGTTTCACGGAGGGGGGATTATGGTGTGGGGTTGTTTTTCAGGGGTTGGACTTGGCCCCCTAGTTCCAGTGAAGGGAACTCTTAAGGTGTCAGCATACCAAGACATTTTGGACAATTTCATTTTGGGAAGAGTTTGGGGATGACCCCTTCCTGTTCCAACATGACTGCACACCAGTACACAAAGCAAGGTCCATAAAGACATGGATAGGCAAGTTTGGGGTGGAGGAACTTGACTGGCCTGCACAGAGTCCTGACCTCAACCCCATAGAACACCTTTGGGACGAATTAGAGCGGAGAATGTGAGCCAGGCCTCCTCCCCCGACATCAGTGCCTGACCTGACAAATGTGCTTCTGGAAGAATGGTCAAACCTCCCCATAGACACCCTCCTAAACCTTGTGGACGGCCTTCCCAGAAGAGTTGAAGCTGTTATAGCTGCAAAGGGCGGGGCCAACTCAATATTGAACCCTACGGACTAAGACTGGGGGGCCATTTAAAGTTCATGTGTGTGTAAAGGCCGGCCGACCAATACTTTTCGCAATATAGTGCATGTGAGAATTTGAAAAATAACATAAACCATTTCAGTTTACCGATTGAGTTAAAAACAGTAATAATAATACATCCTGATAACAATAATAACATTATGGAAACAAGAAAAAAAACATGGACCCATAGGAATAAAATATGCACCTAAAGAGAGTGGCTGAAAAAAAGGCCGGAGGAGATCAGCAGCACTGAGATAGGAAAAACGCATGGATGAAAAAAGGGAAAACAGTATTTTATGAAAAATAAAATAGTATTAAACATGCTGATTGGGCATGATATAGTATTTAAAGTGTTACTAAACCCACAACAGTACAATCAGTCTGTATATGCAGTAAAGCATGCTCAGGGGCGGACTGACAACTCATGGGGCCCCCGGGCAATAGGGGATCATGGGGCCCCTGTGTCCTTGCCCAAACTAAAAAAAGCCTATGAAAAAAGTACCAGGGGCATCTTATGGGGCCCCCTACTGACCCCGGGCCCTCGGGCAGTGTCCAAGTTTCCAAATGGTCAGTCCGCCCCTGAGCATGCTTGTTATACTCACTGCGAAATCCAAGGGGTTACTCCCCTGTATTGTGTAAAACGGCTGTTTGATCCTGTCTTCTCTGATCCTCCCCTTCTTCTACTGTCCCCCATTCATCTACTGATGGAACCGATGTGCAAGCTTGGTGTGTTTTGCTAGACAGGTTTTTTTTCTTCTTGGGAAAGTGCATGTGATCAGCACTGTCCAGACAGAGGGTCAGGAGTCATGCAGCCTCATAGGACAATTCGGGGAGAATTAAAACTCCTCCTACAAGCTTTAACCAGTACTCTGCTGGACACTGATGAAAGTCACAAGACTGCTATATATTACTGATGAGAAAAGGTATTTAGCAGTTTGTATTTACTAAAATAATTGCACTTCCATGTTGTGTGTACTGTGGGAGACCAGATATAGTGAATGCAGGGTCCGGTGAGAGCGGATATAGTGAATGCAGGGTCCGGGGAGACCAGATATAGTGAATGCAGGGTCCGGGGAGACCGGATATAGTGAATGCAGGGTCCAGGGAGAGCAGATAAAGTGAATGCAGGGTCTGGGGAGAGCGGATATAGTGAATGCAGGGTCCGGGGAGACCAGATATAGTGAATGCAGGGTCCAGGGAGACCAGATATAGTGAATGCAGGGTCCAGGGAGACCAGATATAGTGAATGCAGGGTCCAGGGAGAGCAGATATAGTGAATGCAGGGTCCTGGGAGAGCGGATATAGTGAATGCGGGGTCCGGGGAGACCAGATATAGTGAATGCAGGGTCCGGGGAGAGCGGATATAGTGAATGCAGGGTCAGGGGAGACCAGATATAGTGAATGCGGGGTCCAGGGAGACCAGATATAGTGAATGCAGGGTCCGGGGAGACCAGATATAGTGAATGCAGGGTCCAGGGAGAGCAGATATAGTGAATGCAGGGTCCGGGGAGAGCAGATATAGTGAATGCAGGGTCCTGGGAGAGCGGATATAGTGAATGCGGGGTCCTGGGAGAGCGGATATAGTGAATGCGGGGTCCTGGGAGAGCGGATATAGTGAATGCAGGGTCCTGGGAGAGCGGATATAGTGAATGCAGGGTCAGAGGAGAGAGGATATAGTGAATGCAGGGTCCGGGGAGAGTGGATATAGTGAATGCAGGGTCCGGGGAGAGTGGATATAGTGAATGCAGGGTCCAGGGAGAGTGGATATAGTGAATGCAGGGTCCGGGGAGAGTGGATATAGTGAATGCAGGGTCTGGGGTTTAGTAACACTTTAAGAAACCTGAATGTAATGCAGTGGAGGTTTGTTTCTAATTTAACATCTGTATGACAATTCTGAAAAGTCAAAATGCTAGCAATTATGCCATGTGCCTAAAGAAATATTTATTTTATGTATTTCTATTTTTTTAACTTTAAAGGGTAACTCCACTTTCATGGGAAAAAAATAGAAAATAAAAAAAACAATAACATAGCATACGCAATTGCGGCAAAAGTCATACTGTAGTTGAATGTTATTTTTAAAAAAATGACCTTTCCTTTTCAATCAGCAGCTCTGTGATTTTCTATAAAATGCAATATGGCTACCTGGAAGTGTTCTGTACACAGAATGTGCCCCCCAGTAACATCTTTTCCTGCTTGTGTGATTGGCTTACTGATTTCGAAGACTGCACTAAGCTACAAATCAGATTTCAGGCACCCCCTGTAACAAGAATGTTATTTTTGGTGAGATACCCCCAATAGGAAATTGCATCTAAAGGGATGCAGACCCTGCTATTTCCTCATTAGAGCCCTGCAGGTGCAGCAGCTGATTGATAGCCATGAAACCACTCCCATTAGATTGACTTTCCACATGGACACAGACAAACAAACATCTATTTCTTCAGAACAGGGGTCTCCAAACTTTCTGAACAAAGGGCCTTCAGACTTTGTGGGGGGCCAGACTGAGGCCAGTGAGATTAGAAAATATCCTGCTGTCAGTGGGAGTAAACAGTCTTTGTTTTCAGTGGTAGGAATAGTGCACCATCGTTGATGTCATTAGGAGGAATTGTGCCCCTTTATTGGTGTCAGTGGGAGGACATATGTCCCTTCATTGGATGCAGCAGTGGGAGGACATATGTCCCTTCATTGGATGCAGCAGTGGGAGGACATATGCCCAATTGTTGGTGTTAGTGGAAGAAATAGTGCTCCATTGTTGGTGTCATTGGGAGGAATAGTGCTCCATTGTTGGTGTCATTGGGAGCAATAGTGCTCCATTGTTGGTGTCATTGGGAGGAATTGTGCCCCTTCATTTGTGTCATTGGAAGGATATATGCCCAATTGTTGGTGTTAGTGGAAGAAATAGTGCTCCATTGTTGGTGTCATTGGCAGGAATAGTGCTCCATTGTTGGTGTCATTGGGAGGAATAGTGCTCCATTGTTGGTGTCATTGGGAGGAATAGTGCTCCATTGTTGGTGTCATTGGAGGAATAGTGCTCCATTGTTGGTGTCATTGTGAGGAAGTGTGCCCCTTCATTGGTGTCAGTGGAAGGATATATGCCCAATTGTTGGTGTCAACAGGAGGACATATGCCCTGTTGTTGGTATCAGTTGATCTCAAGGGCAAGAAAAAAGCAAGCAAAAGACCGCATCCATCCCTAGGGTCACAGTTTGGAGACCACTGATTCAGAATAATAAAAAAGTAGGAATCTGAACCAATGTTTGTTAAATCCCTGCAATACATATAGATCACCCAGAGGAGAGTATTTTTGTTTGTCAACAAAAGTTATCTTAAAAAAAAAAAGGGTTTCCAAATCATATTAAAGTTGACCTCAAGGCAAACAACTAAATACACAAATAAAATACATATAATGAAGCTGGTTTACCTTCTGAAAAATGTTTATTTCTGTCCATCCAGTCTCAAATATTACACTGCTCTGCAATACAACACAGCCCTATGTGACATGGCCAGAGACCTAATTTTCTCTGCTGTGGGTAAGTATTATTAATGGCTGGACAGTGAAAGGAGAAGCTCAACTCTCTTTCACTCTCCTATCAGTATTCTCCTTTCAAGCACGCAAGAATGGCAGCACATTTTATTGGCTCCTTGTGCTGCTTCTTCCTTCCCTATCTGAGTTCTGCTGGACATGGACTGCAAAAGACTGATAGCAGATCAAATTCAGGTACTGCTTGCACTGTCTGTGTAAAAAAAATAAAAAGTAATGATGTATTAATGAACATAGAGCTGCACTAATGTGTCCATTTCATATCTGCCTGGTTGGTATAAAGCCATACAGAGCTACTTACCTTCTTAGCTCAATGTAAATGAATCATTATCAATGGTAAAGATCCGCACTCTACAGTCAGCATACAATTATGGTAGGTGCTTTGATCTTTTTATAGGTGAGGTGAATGAATAAGTCCTATAGGATTGCTATCTAAGGTCCTTCTCTACATAATGTTACCAGCTGGGATCTCTACATCTGGCCAATTACCAGTAATGATGGTAAACAAAATTCCAAAGAAGTCTCAGGAGTTTTGGAATAGAACACAATATTCAATAATGACAAGTAAATGGAATAGATAATAATATAGTAATTCAGGTTAAAAAAAAAAAGACAAAAAGTCCATCTAGATCAATGAATAAAAAAAAAAAAGAATAAATCCATAGAAATAACCTCCATATACAGAACTCTATAGCCACAGCTCATCCAGAGGAAGGCAAAAATACTTAAAGCCATGGTCCAATTTGCTCCAGTGGGGAAAATTTAAATTTATGATTGCCAGAATGCAACAACTCATGGGGCCCCCGGGCAATAGGGGATCATGGGGCCCCTGTGTCCTTGCCCAAACTCAAAAAAGCCTATGAGAAAGGTACCAGGAGCATCTCATGGGGCCCCCTACTCTCCCCGGGCCCTCGGGCAGTGCCGAGTTTCCATTCTAATCTTTTATTTTCTATTCTATTCAGTTTTATACTATGTTATTATTATATAGTTATTATTCAGGATTAGTGTTGTGTTGGGCTTTATGTTCGAATCCAACATAAGTTCAACTCGAACATGGGCCGTTCGTGAGTTCAAAAGGGGGTTTACAGATTCCGATAAGCTCCCCCTCTCGCAGATCCCCACAACCACTAGCCATGGTTGTGGGGAAGAGGCCCTTGTCCCCATCAACATGGGAACAAAGTGCTTTGGGGGGGAGCCCACCTGCCCCAAAGAACCCCCCATGTTTAGGGCATGGGGCCTGGTATTGTTCAGGAGGCGCCCCCCCCCCTTTCCTGACCTGCTGGGCTGTATGCTCAGATAAGGGTCTGGTGTGGATTTTGGGGGGTACCCCATACCATTTTTTTTTTTAATTGGCGTTGGGGTTTCTCCTCAAAATCTATACCAGACCCAAAGGGCTTGGTATGGATGAAGGGGACCCCATGCGGTTTTTTATTTTACATTTATAATTGTCGTGCAATGCCGGCAATTCTTTTTAGGTTCAGCTGTCAGCAGGGAACCCCTCTGACAGCTGAAACAATAAAGAATGTTTCACTACTAAAATACAGCATGACGTCATAATATAACTCATGCCAGATTTTAGTAGATGTGCGGTATCTTTCCCCATACTCAAATGTCCCTGTTCAAAGTAAGCGGTTGAACGTTCAGTAGGTTTGACTGTTTGAACTGAACAGGGGGGTGTTTGGTCCATCACTATTCAGGATTATATTCAGTTTGCGCAGGGCCTTCACAATATAAAGGGGGCCCTGCTCTTAAGAGCGTACAATCTACTATGGTGGGGTAAGTGGTACAAAGGGTTATAACTGTGGAGGATGAGCTGATGGAAGTGATACATGTGTGGTTGGAGGCGTGATCGGCCTGAAGTGATGGGCCTGAAGTGATGGGCTTTCAGGGATCACCTAAAGGCAGCCAGAGTAGGAGATAGCTGGACAGATTGAGCTAGAGAGTTCCAGAGGCTCTGGCGAAGTCCTGGAGATGAGCATGGGAGGAAGAGACAAGGGAACTTGAGAGCAGGAGTCATGAGTGGAGCAGAGATGATGGTTTGGGTGATATTTGGAGACAAGATTGGTGATGTAGCTCCATGCAGAGCTGTGGAGGGCCTTGTATGTTGTTAGTGTTTTGAATTGAATTCACTGGGCAGTGGGAAGCCAGTGGGGGGATTGGCAGAAAGGGGTGGATGACACTGAGTGGTTGGCAAGGTAGATGAGCCTGGCAGCAGCATTCATAATATACTGGAGAGGGAATAGACTACAGAGAGGTAGGCTTATGAGAAAGGCAAGAGAAAACAAGGGAGTGAACGAGTAGATTGGTGGTTTCACTAGTTAAAAAAGGGTGAATTTTAGAGATGTTGCGGAGGTGAAGTCTACAAGCTTTTGACAGCGTGGATTTGGGGCTGAAAGGACAGGTCTAGAGTCTAGAATTCTACCTAGCTTGACATTGTATTCTGTTTTATACTATTCTATTCTGGGTTTTTTTTTTCAAATTCAATTATTTTTTTATTGAAAAAAGCTGTGCAGTACAAGATAGAATGCAATTTATTAAATGACTGGTATTATGTACAGTAAGTAAAGTAACCTCAATTATTACACAAACAATAAAAAGAGAAGAAAAAATAATTATTACAACATAAAACTTCCTTTTTGTCATGTAAATGAGAAATATGATCGAAAGGAAAGCAGAGAATCTCTGTAGCCAAATATCCACATCCAGGAGATTCACCCATTCTTACCCAATCTTACCCATTCCTCACACAACCACTAAAGGGACCAATAGATCTTGTGAGCTTAGAAGTATCATTATGTGGCATAAAATAGAAATTGTAAGCAACTTCAATACTCTAATGTTCCTACAAATTAAGTTGGATCCAATATTTTCCATTCTTTCACCATTTACCATGAGGATTCTACAGTATATTGACAACAAAGAGTTCCATTTAAGGAAGAACATTGATAGGGATTAGGGATGGGCTGCATGTTCGAGTCAAACATAAGTTTGATTTGAACATGGGCCGTTCATGTGTTTGGTGAACACACTAACGGTACAGGCATTGGGTGGGCTGTTCACCCTCCACGTCCCACAATGCACTGCACCCTGACAGTGCATTGTGATTGGTCAAAGCAATGCACCTGATCACAGGTCAGGTGCAATTCTTTGACCAATCACAGCATGTGATGACGTCAAAAGTGGGGCGGGGCGAACACTCCCCCTTGTGACATCATGACAGTATATAATAACTGCCATTGGGGGCACAGTTGTCAGACGGCGGGAGCCGGCATCATGAGTGGACCATTTTTTTTTCTTTTTTTGGTTAGCGGCGGGCATTGTGATTGACGTTGGATCTACTTCAGGAGACTTTTTTTTAAATTTATTTTTAATAAAGGACTTGTCAAAGACTGTCTCCTTTTTTTTTTACACTACACTTTTTTTTTGGTGAATTGGTAGCAGTACCATGTACCACATACTCATTCACATGAGGGGGGGGGATCAGGATAAGCCCTTCGCCCACAGATTGTGTGAGCAAAATGATACCAATAGGTACAGCGTTGCATGAGCCCTGAAAGCTGAAGATTGGCCTGGGCAGGAAGGGGGTAAAAGTGCCCAGTATAAAAGTGGTACTTTTTAAAAATTTTTTTTAATTATTCATGTCCCTCAGGGCAATCCCCGTGTCCCCATACCCCTTTTATGGCCAATAACTTGCATATAAGCTTTCAAAATGGGCAGTTATGAATTTACAAGTTCAAGTCCCATAGATTTGCATTATGTTCAATGTCCGCGGTAGAACATTCCTTAGGTTCAAATGTTCGACCGTGAACAGGGGGGTGTTCAGTCTATTGATTAAGCTTTGGTCTTCAAGTTGGTTCAATTAGCACTGCACATACTGTATGTGAATGAACGTTTCTCATTTTAAAACTAATAACATGTTTTAACCGCATAAGGACCACCCACAGTACATTTACTGCTGCAGGGTGGCCCCTGTGTGCAAAATCACGTATATATGTGATTTGTGGTCCCGTGGTTTTCACGCGCGTGCCCCCACCAACCCTCAGGTGCCCCAATTTGATCCCCGAGGGATCAATCATCTGATTTAGGCCACTGATACCCAAGTCAGATGTTCGGTCCCTGTCCTATCCTGTCCTGTGCTGACAGTTACACAGGACAAAAAGTGATGAAATCTTCTCTCTGGGCACATTCCGTCCCGGAGATAGAAGAATCAACATAAACTGTGAGTAAAAGCAGCACACAATTACAGTTAGAACACTCTAGGACACATTTAACCCCTTGATCGCCCCCCCCAGTTAACCCCTACACTGCCCTGTCACCAGTGTCCTTAGTACAGTTTGCAGATTTTTTTGCTGATCAATGTATTAGTGTCGCTGGCGACTTCAGATAGCATTAGTGTCAGTTAGCATCCCTCCCAGATAGCGTCAGATTGCCCGTTAGTTCACCAGTCCAGGGGCGGACTGACCATTTGGAAACTCGGGCACTGCCCAAGGGTCCGGGGTCAGTAGGGGGCCCCATGAGATGCCCCTGGAACCTTTTTCATAGACTTTTTTGAGTTTGGGCAAGGACACAGGGGCCCCATAATTCCCTATTGCCCGGGGGCCCCATGAGCTGTCAGTCCGCCCCTGCACCAGTCATCACATTTAACCCCTTGATTGCCAGGAACACGCTCACATACACAATAAACCTCCATTGCTAGTATAGTGTCTGAATGGATCAATATGTTTGATCAAATCAGCACTATACCAGCGTTCACGTTAGTATAGTGTCCCCAAAAATGCAGCATTAGCGGGATCATCCCCGCACCTGCCAGCAACTGCGTTTAGCCCCTACGCTTACCCCCCCCTTCTCCCCCAGCAAGTGTCAGTAGATCACTGTCAGTTATAGATTGCACACAAAACCGCAGTGTTTGCAGAATCAAAAAATAAAAAGTGCACAGGTGATCAAATACCACCGAAAGAAAGAAAGAAATCTCTACTTGTGTGAAAAAAAGGACATAAATTTCATTTATGTACTGTATTGCATGACTGCGCAATTGTCCGTTAAACTAGTGCAGCGCTGTATAGCAAAAAATTGTTTAAATTGCAGTATCTATACCATAGTTTGTAGACGCTATAACTTTCACACAAAGCAATCAATATACACTTATTGGGCCTTTTTTTTAACAAAAACATGGAGCAGAATACATTTTGGCCTAAATTTATGACTAACTTTGAGTTTACTATATATTTTTTGTAGCTGCAAGTAAAAAATATTATTTTTTTCTAAATTTTCACAAGTTTTTTTGTTTATAGCGCAAAAAATAAAAAACGCACAGGTGATCAAATACCACCAAAAGAAAGCTCTATTTGTGTGAAAAAAAGGACATAAATCTTATTTATGTACCGTATTGCATGACCGTGCAATCGTCAGTTAAACTAGTGCAGTGCTGTATAACAAAAAATGGCGTAAATTCCATTATCTATACCATAGTTTGTAGACGCTATAACTTTCACACAAAGCAATCAATATACACTCATTGGGATTTTTTACTGAAAACATGGAGCAGAATACATTTTGGCCTAAATTTATGACTAACTTCGAGTTTACTATATATTTTTTATAGCCAAAAGTATAAAATATTGTTTTTTTTTTCAAAATTTTTGGTCTTTTTTTATAGCGCAAAAAATAAAAAGAGCACAGGTGATCAAATACCACCAAAAGAAAGCTCTATTTGTGTGAGAAAAAGGACGTACATTTTGTTTGGATACAGCATTGCATGACCGCGCAATTACCAGTTGAAATAGTGCAGAGCTAAATAGCGAAAAAAAGGCCTGGTCATTAAGGGGGGTAAATCCTTAGGAGGGCGAGTGGTTAAAAATAAATTGTGTGTTACAATATTTTTTAAGACAACACCGACCTTTCACCGTTGTTGCCAATCACTGCAAAACACTTAGTGTTGAGCACTTCAGCTCACAGGAAACTTTTCCTTACATGAAAGGTTGGTTGCTTGTGCTTACCTCCCATGTCAGAATTTCCAAGTCCTCCCCTGTCATATAGATTGCTAATGTCACCTGGAGAAGTGAATCTCATTTTCCATTTTCCTGAAGATTTACTACCATGTACTCATATCTAGGGGCCTTGCTAGGATCCTAAAAGACCTGGGGTACCACTGGGCACCTTGACAGAAATGTTTGGGGGTTTTCTGATATGATGGAAAAAGTGGATGGAATTGGTATTTGTCCTCCATGCCACTTCTTCTACCTTCTCTTTATTTCTTGTTCAAACACTTTATTAGATTTTAAAGGTATAGGGTATACAACAAAGTGCACAAGTCATTCGCAATATGGATAACGGATAAGGACTTAAGGCCGTAAGGCCCATAGGGTAGTACAAATACTGCAAATGTATGTAAAAAAAAACCATGTAGAGGTAAGGAGAAGAGGGGGGGGGGAAGAAAGGAGTAGAGGAGGGGTGGAAGTAAAAAGTAGAGTGTGTGACTTCCAAGAGAGAAAGGGGGAGATGGGACCGGAGCAAGTTACGGGGTGACCTTCTGAGAAAGAAGGGTATTAAGGAAGGAGTAACGATGCATCAAACCCCTGTGGAAGAAAGTGATCAATCCAAGGGGAACAGATTGACAGAAATTTGGGAACTGTGTCTGTGATGGCAGCCACTTTGGTGTGTATCATTGCCTTTGTCACCTTATTCTGAATGTGCAAAGTGATGGAGATTTCCAAGATTTTGCTATAATTTGCTTGGCTGCGGTTGTGATCTGTAAAAAAAGCCTAAACTGGAGTTTAGAGATCAAGGGGGGTCGCAGATTGAGTAGAGCGGTATTTGGAGTAGGTGACAATGGTTTTAGAAAGAGGGTATAAAACATGTGGAAGATACCATCCCAGAAAGTATGGACACTGGGCAGGACCACCAAATGTGGAGAAACGTTCCTGTCATCGTACAGCCCTGAAAGCAATTTGGGGAGTAACCTGGGGTATACTTTGCAATCCTAGCCGGGACCAAATACCTCCGGGATAGGACCTTATAGTTAGTCTCAACCGCTACCACGTTCTGTGAGGAGGATTTAGTCACCTGCCAAATGTGGTCCCAATTTTCAGAGCTCAAGTTGGAGCCTAGGTCCCTTTCCCACTTGGCGACATACGGGGGGCCGGAGGAAGACTCAGGGGTTGTGAGTAGGGCGTATAGAGCAGAGACAAGGCCCCGCCTGTGTGGATCCTTCTTACAAGCGCTTTCAATAATGGTCATGGATCTAACGGAGCTTGAGGTAGTGGAAAGAGAGGAGTAAAAGTGCTTAAGTTGAAGGTAATGAAAAATTTCAGACGCGTTTAGGGAATAAGATTCCCAGAGGGATGGGAAGGATTTGATACCTGTAATAGACAAGAAATGGTGAGCCCTAAGGAGATTTGCAGAGGACCAATGGGAGAAAGATTTCAGGGAAGACCAGGCAGGAGGGAAGTCCGGATTGCGGAGATAAGAGAGAAGGGGGTTGTGGAGCAATTGGAGGGGGTATCGAGTTTTCAGTCTATCCCAAAGGGCAACAAAGTGTGAGGTGACTGGGTTCCGGATTACGCGACGATCTGAGGGATGGAGCCAAAGAAGGTTGGCTAATGAGAGGGGATCAATATCAACTGATTCTAGATCAGGGGTGGGCAAACTTTTTGACTTGAGGGCCGCAATGGGTTCATATATTGGACCCGGGGGCCGGACCAAGAGTAGATGAATGAGGTGCATGTGTCATCCATAGTAAGTATAGTAATATTTCCCCATAGTAAGCATAGTAATTAATCCCCCATATAGTAATTCATCCCCCATAGTAATTCATCCCCCTATAGTAATTCATTCCCCATATAGTAATTAATCCCCCATATAGTAATTCATCCCCCATAGTAATTCATTCCCCATATAGTAATTCATCCCCCATATAGCAATTCATCCCCCCATAGTAATTCATCCCCCCATAGTAATTCACCCCCCATAGTAATTCACCCCCCATATAGTAATTCATCCCCTATATAGTAATTCATCCCCCCATAGTAATTAATCCCCCATATAGTAATTCATCCCCCATAGTAATTCATCCCCCCTATAGTAATTCATCCCCCCATAGTAATTCATCCCCCATAGTAATTCATCCCCCATAGTAATTCATCCCCCATATAGTAATTCATCCCCTATATAGTAATTCATCCCCCCATAGTAATTAATCCCCCATATAGTAATTCATCCCCCATAGTAATTCATCCCCCCTATAGTAATTCATCCCCCCATAGTAATTCATCCCCCATAGTAATTCATCCCCCATAGTAATTCATCCCCCATATAGTAATTCATCCCCCATAGTAATTCATCCCCCCTATAGTAATTCATCCCCCATAGTAATTCATCCCCCATATAGTAATTAATCCCCCATAGTAATTCATCCCCCATAGTAATTCATCCCCCATATAGTAATTCATCCCCCATATAGTAATTCATCCCCATAGTAATTCATCCCCCATAGTAATTCATCCCCCCTATAGTAATTCATTCCCCATAGTAATTCATCCCCCATAGTAATTCATCCCCCATATAGTAATTCATCCCCCCTATAGTAATTCATTCCCCATATTAATTCATCCCCCATATTAAGTCCCCAAGTCCCCCCTGTGTCAATTCACTTACCTTTGCTCCGCGCGTTCCTCTCGCCGTTCCGGTGTAGCATGAAAATCTGTCTCCTATGAGGATCTGTCCCCCTCGACGTATCTGCGCATGTGCCAGTTTCAGGCATTAGCAGCCGATCGGCGATCTCCGGCACATGCGCAGATACGTCGAGGGGGACAGATCCTCATAGGAGACAGATTTTCATACTACACCGGTCTTCAGGGCGGACTGTGAAAGGAGCATAGCTCCGCGGGCCGGATTAAAAGGTCCGTCGGGCCATAGTTTGCCCATTGCTGTTCTAGATCAACCCATAATGGGATCTCATGGAATGCATGATATTTAGGAAGCTGCACTAGATGGGCTGCTTGATAATATTTTGTGAAATCTGGAAGACCCAGACCACCCTTTAACTTAGGCATATGGACAGTAGTATGGGAAACTCGAGGGAGGACAGTACCCCAGGTATATGCATGGGCCCGACGCTGCAATGTGATGAGATGAGATAGTGAGCTGGGACATGAATGGGGAGAACTCTGAAAAGATAGAGGATCTTTGGTAAAATAGACCAGCGTTTTTCAACCACTGTGCCGCGGCACACTAGTGTGCCCGTGAGATATTGTCTGGTGTGCCGTGGGAAAAATTGCAATTTCATCCGTAACATGTGGCCTCGGCTCACAAATAGACCAATCATTAGAACAGCAATGGGCAAACTACGGCCCGGCGGACCTTTTAATCCGGCCCGCGGAGCGTGATACTGTCAGGATGATCTGTCCCCCTCGACGTATCTGCGCATGTGCCGGAGATCGCCGATCGGCTGCTAATGCCTGAAACTGGCACATGCACAGATACGTCGAGGGGGACAGATCCTCATAGGAGACAGATTTTCATGCTACACCGGAACGGCGAGAGGAACGCGCGGAGCAAAGGTAAGTGAATTGACACAGAGGGGGCTTGGGGACTTAATATGGGGGATGAATTACTATGGGGGATGAATTACTATGGGGGATGAATTACTATATGGGGGATGAATTACTATGGGGATGAATTACTGTGGGGGATGAATTACTATAGGGGGGATGAATTACTATGGGGGATGAATTGCTATGGGGGATGAATTACTATATGGGGGATGAATTACTATATGGGGGATGAATTACTATGGGGGATGAATTACTATATGGGGGATGAATTACTATGGGGGATGAATTACTATAGGGGGGATGAATTACTATGGGGGATGAATTACTATGGGGGATGAATTACTATATGCGGGATGAATTACTATAGGGGGGATGAATTACTATAGGGGGGATGAATTACTATAGGGGGGATGAATTACTATATGGGGGATGAATTACTATATGGGGGATGAATTACTATGGGGGATGAATTACTATATGGGGGATGAATTACTATGGGGGATGAATTACTATATGGGGGATGAATTACTATGGGGGATGAATTACTATATGGGGGATGAATTACTATGGGGGATGAATTACTATATGGGGGATGAATTACTATGGGGGATGAATTACTATATGGGGGATGAATTACTATGGGGGATGAATTACTATATGGGGGATGAATTACTATGGGGGATGAATTACTATATGGGGGATGAATTACTATATGGGGGATGAATTACTATGGGGGAAGAATTACTATATGGGGGATTAATTACTATGCTTACTATGGGGGAATATTACTATACTTACTATGGATGACACATACACATCATTCATCTACTCTTGGTCCGGCCCCCGGGTCCAATTATAAAATACTTTATTATTTCATAATAAAGTAATTATAAAATAATTTCTTTGTGTTTGATTCCTATTCAAGAGAATTACTTTATATATAGTCAATATAGGCACAGAGGTAAATTTTTTTAACATTTTCTAATGGTGGTGTGCCTCGTGATTTTTTTCATGAAAAAAGTGTGCCTTTGCACAAAAAAGGTTGAAAAACATTGAAATAGACATCTTAACCACTGCGATTCTTCCCATCCACGCCAAAGGAAGAGAAGACCAGATACGCATAAGGCCAGTAAGGTGAGTGAGCATTGGCAAATAATTAGCAGAATAAAAATCAGATAAGGGGGCTGTCAACTTAATACCTAGGTATGGGATAGCATGTTGGGACCACAAAAAGGGAGAACTTGCTGTAGATGCAGGGACTCTAGAGGAGAAAGGGAGATATTCAGAATCGTAGATTCTTAGGGATTGACTTGAAGACCTGAGATAAGACCAAAATCGTGTAGGAGCCGAAGTAGAGGTGGGGCGGAGGTAAGTGGTGAGGTCATGAAAAGTAGAACGTCGTCACAAAAATACAGAGTTTGTGTTGAGACACACCAACATCTCCTTGTATATCTGGGTCAGCTCTAATCAAAAGAGCTAAAGGTTCAATTACTAGAGCGAAGAGGATCGGTGAAAGTGGGCATCCTTGCCGAGTACCCCGAGGAATCGGGAAAGGGGCCGATTTGTGTCCCAGATAGCGGACTTGGGCAGAGGGATTACTGTATAGAGAGGAAATCCATGTCAGGAAGTGAAAACCAAAACCCCAACGACGCAGAATAAAATCAAGAAAGGACCAGGAAACAGTGTCGAAAGCTTTTCTAATATCTAGAGAGAGGAAACAAGTAGGAATTTTGCGGGTGCGGGCAAGGTGGGAGAGAAGGGTCGCTCAATGTATATTGTCACCGGCTTGTCGAGATGGAATGAAACCCATTTGATTGTTACAGTATGTATTAAGGAGCCTATTATTGGGTTCAAGCGAGTAGAAAGGATTTTGGCGAGGAGCTTAACATCAATATTATGTAGGGAGATTGGCCTATAACTGGACCAGGCTGAATCGTCAGAGTGTGGTTTCGGAATCATAGTTATAATGGCCGAGACAGTTTCTAGTTTAAAGGATTGGCCTGACAAAATAACATTAGAAAGGACGGGAGAGATTAAGTGAGCGTATTTCTTATAATAAGAGGCTGAGAAGCCAGCAGGGCTGGGGCGTTCTCTGGTTTTAAGTTCTTTGATAGCAGACAGGGTTTCAGCTAAAGTGATAGGTTTCTCAAGGGCTTCTAGGTGTTGAGCAGATAAAGTTGGGAAAGAGAAGTGGGAGAGAAGATTCTCTGCATGGGGTTGATCAAAGGGCTCTGTCTGAGAGTATAGGAGTGCTAGGTGCTTATGAAAGATGCAGAGTATTCGTGTTGGATTGCTGGTGTAGTCACCGCGGGAGTGTTTTAGGCGAATGGGTTTGGCGATGTGGTCCAATCTACAGAGTGAGAGAGCTAAGAAGGTGTCGGGTTTGTTAGCTTTAGTGTAATATTTATGGCGAGATCTGCGAAGGGATAATTCAGCTTGGTCCGTCAAAAAAAGGTCAAGTTCCAAACAATATTCTTCAAAAGCTTTACGGTGGGAAGGAGAGGGGTTAGCATGGAACAGTAGATGGGACTGATTGTAACACGCCTCCAGGCAGAGGTGTTTGTCGTTTTTCTTTGTTGAGGAAGGACGACTTACTGATGCAGATCCCTCTAAGAACAGGCTTATGATCTTCCCACAGCAAAAGTGGGGAGATATCTGGAGTGGAGTTAACCTCCAAATAATCTTTAAGAGAGTTCTCTAAGTCGAGGCTGTGTGTAGGGTGGTAAGGCAAATTATCGTTGATTACCCAGGAACTGTCAGAAGCTGGGGGGCACAGAGAAGAGAGAGACGTAAGGACTGCGCAGTGGTTGGACCATGGTATAGGAAGGATGTCAGAAGTGAGAAGCCTACAGGAGGTGTTGATGGTCACTAGAATATGGTCTATACGAGAGAATGAGTTGTGGGGGTGGGAGTAATAAGTATATCTACGCTTTACTGGATGGAGTTCTCTCCAGGAGTCCACTAAAGAATGGTGATTGAGAAGGTGTTGGAAAGAGTGGGGAGTGGCTGGGGGGAGGGGCGGTTGAGGATATTTGTCAAGGAAGGGGTATACAGTGTGGTTTCAGTCTCCGCAAATTAGCAGGGTGCCGCGTTTGTGGTGGTCAATAGTAGTAAGCAAGTGGGATAGGAATGGAAGGGGACCTTGGTTAGGAGCATAATAAGAGACAACTGTAATTAGAGAGTCTAGTAGGAGTCCCGACAGGATTAAGTAGCGGCCTTCTGGGTCTCCGAGCTGGGCATGAAGCACAAATGGGGCTGTGCGATGAAAACCTATAAGAACTCCTCTACATTTGTTTTTTTTAGAGGCGGTAAAAATTTGCGGGTAGAGGGGGCCGAAAAATTTGGACGTAGAAGTGAGAGTAAAATGCGTTTCCTATAGGCAGATGATATGTGCTTTTTGAGACACAAAAAAGCGAAAGGCCTTGTTACATTTTTGGGGAATATGAAGACCCTGAACATTCAGGGTAAGATTGTTCAGGGGTTCCATGGTGGTAACAAAGAGATCACTGAAATTAAATTTGGCTGGGGTTGAGTACTGAAGGAATAGTCCGTAGGGGAAGGGAAGAGGAAGAAGGAAGGAAAGTTAGGGGGGAGAAGGAAGTCACACCAGAAAAGAAAAGGAAAGAAGAAGTCAGGGGGAAGCAGGTGGGAGGGAGGGGGAGAAACTAAAGAACACAGCCTGGCCGCGGGACTGGGGCAAAGCGAACAGTCCGGGGGGTCAGGAACAGTGAGCAGTGAGTGCGCAGTGGCAAACATAGAGCAGAAGCAGCACAAGTATAAAAAAAACAAGCTTACAGAAACCAGGGAGACCAGTGTCTGTAGCTCCCTGAGTAGCAGAGGAGGAGTCTGGGAATCCGAACACACCAGAGGAGAGTAGAAAAAAGAGGATTCAAGGCTGGGGTGGAATGTCAGGTGTGGTCGGATTCGAGATTGCCCAACAGCCAAAAAGGGAACCAACAAACTCAGCCAATTTTGGTTGAGTAACCCAAAAAAAGGAAGCAACAACATTATTTGGTAGTACACTACACAGTAGGCATAACAGTGGGTTAAGGAGAAATATGACCCTAGCAACAATAGGAGCATAATGTAAGGCACTAGGTCGTGGGAAGGCCAAGGATAGGCGAGCCGGGACAGGAGATCAACTAGGCAGGGAGGCACCACCCAGGAGGAGGGCCGGAAGAACCGGGCCACAAAGGGAAGGCAGCAAGGAGGCTACTCTGCTAATTAGGACTAGGGGGGACGATCTTTTAGGATGTTCACTGAGGGGACATGAATCAATGGGGGTGGGCAGGGTAATAGGTCAAGGTAGTCAAGTCCCAGAGACTGACATGGCTCCAGACAGAGCTTAGAAGGGATGTAGACGACTGGAACAAGAGTCAGTCCATGGAATCTTGAGGAGTCGATGCCGGGGAGATAAATCGTCCGCGCTTGTGGGTGTTGAGTTGACCTGCTACCGGTGCAGAAAGATGGGTTTTCTGGGGCAAGCAAGAGGCGGATCTTCTTCCCCAGGGGTGTCCAGGGGAGGGTGGATATGGAGATAGTGGAGCGTGTCTAGTAGATCGTCTGTGGTTCTGCAGATGTAGTCCCGGGACTGGTAGGAGAAGCGGACTGCAAATGGAAAGTTCCAATGATAAGCAATTCCATGTTGTCGGAGGAGCTGTAAGTAGGGTTTCATAGCCCTTCGTTTAGCAATAGTACAGGACACAGGTTTTGGAATAGCTGGTAAGTGTGGCCCTGAAAGGTCAAGTTGCCTGCATTGCGAGCCTCCTGGAGAATTTGTTCCTTGGTGCGGAAATAATGAAATTTGGCGATGATATGGCGAGGAGGGCCATTTCGGCTTGTGTGGAGCTACTCTGTCCAGCTCGAGACGGTCAATTGGGATGGTGGGGGATAATTCTTGGAGTAAGGTCGTGGTCGTGGAGAGGACATCTGTAATAGTTTCAGGAAGACCTCGAATACGGATGTTTGAGCAGCATGCTCTGTTTCAAAATCTTCTAGGCAGGATTGGAGCGTTAGGTTTTCATCTCGCAGCGCCTCAAATTCGTCTGTGTATGTGTGAAAAGTAGCATCAAGGTTGTCAACCCTGTGTTCTAGCTCAGATGTGCAGACCCCTAGATCACAAATTTCTTTAGATAATTTGCGTGTGATATGGTCGGAGGTCTGCTTTAGGGCTCTGTGCAGCATTTTCTCGAATTGTTTGAGAAGGACATGTTGTGCAGGGTCTGTAGTAGTTGATGGGCTAGGTGTCCCCTCTTCAGTGTCAATATCAGATTCACCATCCGAGATGCTGCGAGCAGGGTCTGTCAGCAGGGTTGTGTAGGAGAGGGAGCGTGACTGTGTAGTGGAGCCAGCGGCCATCTTGGATGAGGCCCGATCCAGGGCTTCCTTGATGGGTTTCACCTGTGGCTGATGCTTTGTAGCTCCCCGGACCATCGTGCCTGGAGCGGGTGAGTCTGTGGAGCAGAGGCAGGACGAGAGCGGCGTCAGGAAGGATGCTTCTCCTGCTATGCAGCGGAGCCTCAGGTGAGCATGTGCGGACCGGAGTTTCCGGGCATGCACACTCCCTGACCTTCTCTTTATCTCTTATGTGTTTCATCTGCTTAATCCCTTTCCATTTTCCCATTGCACTCTTTTTGAATTGAACTTTAAAATCCTGGCCTTTACTGACTCCCAAAAAGACCTTGCAACTCCACTGTTATGACCAACACATATACTGCATAACTAAGCCATATAAAAATAAGCTGACACTTGGGGAAGTTGTAATTTCGCTGTAGTTTATTAATCATATCTAAGTCAAATCTAATAACTGTAATTTTCATAAATGTGACAACATGACTGAAATGAAAAATAAATGTATTATGATTGCCAAAAAATAAAAAAAATACATTAACTTAGAAAAAAATGAACTAATTGACAGCCTGGGGGTACACAATAAACAACTTGGGCACATGGCTTGGGTGCCAAGGTTTATTTACCTACAGTATATTACCTCTATATGACCTTTCTTCTCAAAAACTCTTCAACTATTTTATGTAGAGCTTGTCTAATCTCATGGTTCCTCAGGCTATATATGATAGGATTGACCAATGGGTTCACTACAGTGTACAACAAAGAACTGTACTTGTTTACGGAAGGTGACTTCTCATCAGCTGGAGTCACATAAATGGTAATTATGGACCCATAATATGCAGCCACAGAGATCAGGTGGGCACTACATGTAGAAAAAGATTTCTTCCTGCCAGCGGAGGATGAAATTTTGAAAATGATGATAAAAATGTAAATGTATGTCCCAATGATAAATGTAAGAGTACAGAAAAAGAAAAAGCTAGAGCACATAAGGTCAAACCATTGTACAATAGATGTGTCTGATGTGGACAATTTCATAATTGGGCTTACATCACAAAAAAAGTAATCAATGTCTCTGAGGCCACAAAATTCAAACTGAGCTATGAAAATAATTTCAGTTGAAGCTAGAGTCCAGGTCAATGCCCAAGAACCAAAACCCAACAGGAAGCAGATTCTACGATCCATAATTAAACTGTAATGTAAAGGATTAGAAATAGCGACATATCGGTCATAAGACATAATAGCCAGGAAGAAACATTGCACAAATCCAACATTTAAAAAGGAGTACAGCTGTATGATACAGTCATCAACAGACATTTTTTTCTTTGTCTTTAATATAACCTCTGCCATCAGTGGTATGACAAACGTGGCCAGGAGGACATCTGCGAGAGCAAGGTGCTGAAGAAAGATGAACATTGGAATTTTGAGATTGCTATTGGTGGACACTAGAAGGATGATTAGAATGTTGCCGATCACTATTGCAATGTATATTAGAAGTAAGACACTAAAGAATAGAGTTTTGAAGTTTTCTAGACCTTGTAATCCAAGAAGATAGACCTCTGTGACTTTTGTTTGATTGTCTTGACACATTTTAGGAAGCGTGACCCATCAGGAAAGATACCAACCAAAAGAAGTTTACTGATAACATATGAAGAGAATGTCTAAGACATAAGTCAATGAATTTCTCACCTCAACTCACATTCATACATACACATACTAGGGACAATTTAGAAATGTAGCCAATTAACCTAACAGCATGTCTTTGGAGTGTGGAAGGAAACTTGCACAGACACAGGGAGAACATGCATACTCCATGCAGGTGGTACGCTGTTTGAGATTTGAACCAACAACTCTAGTGTTACGAGGCAAAAGGGCTACCGACTTAGCCACTGTGCTGCCCCCCTTGCAGAATCCTCTGTTCCTTCTGGGCCATGTAGCTGAGGTCTAAAAGGACTTCAGATGGAGACACGTGGAACCTTGAAACAGCTGACCCGGATTTTCTCTCGCTCACATTCACTGCAAGACAGAAAAAAGAGAGTTATCAAGAATTGCATTACCAAGCAATTACCATTAACCAGACAAAGACCACTGCCACCTGTCTGTCTGATGTTAAAGTGGTTGTAAACCTCATAAATAGAAAATCAACAAAGCATACCCCTTTTTAGTGTGTAATTGCTGCAATCCAAACATCCTAGTGTAATTTCTCTCTGAACTCTCCTTCTTCTGCTATCTGCATGAATTATTTCTGACAAGTTATGCCGACACCACAGAATCCCTGGACAGCTCCACCCCCTCCAACACAGAGAAGGTGATTGACAGCCTTAGTCGTCCATGTTTCCTTACGAGACTATGTAGGGAGGGGGGGGTGACGTCAGATCCAGGGTTGTCTTAATGCATGGGCACCCCTGGGCACTGGGCACACAATGGGGGCCCTATGATAATTTTGCATTACATCATACTTGCCAACTGTCCTTGATTTGCCAGGACAGTCATGCTTTACTACAAAGCTGTCCTGGGATGGCCTTGTCCTGGAACATGTACTGTGTCCTCCAGATCCCAGTATTGTGCCCTCCTGATCCTCGCTGTACTGTGCCCCTTTGCCTTTAGATTAGATGCATAAATTAGGGGAGTCTGGTAGGGGCCCCAGTGCATTCCTTTGTCCAGGGACTCCTAATGCTTTCAAGATGGGCCTGGTTAGATCCCACATCTCTGCCTTCTGGAGCTGAGAAAATACATTTGATCTGTGACTTTTAACGGCTGTAGAGAAGAGAGGGCTACAGTTAAACAGGTACAATTTATGTAGGAGAATTTTTTACTCCTTGTGTATCACCTAATGCCAATCATTTCAGTGGGTTCATGTAAAGGTTTACAACCACTTTAAACTATAATTTTAGCTTTACAAAAAAGTACACCATGCTGTACCATATAAGTAAAGCATCATGTTGTGCTAAACCTACCTTCCAGACAAGGCTCCCTTTCTGCTTAACCAGTTGGTGACCGCAGGTAGCCGAATGACGGCTGCACTGTGGCTGGCCAGTTCTGGGAGGCCGTCATATGATGTCTTCCCAGAATGCACTCTCCTGCACTCCCCCGGGGGCATTCAAAGTGTGATAGTGCTGAAAGCTGAAAATTGGCCTGGTAAGGAAGGGGGTAAAAGTGCCCAGTAGGCAAGTGGTAGCAATGAAGCCCACGACCACATTTAAAACAACGTTTTTCAAATTATCTGTAGCCAGTGATGGCTCCTTCCAGAGTTATTGTTGGGACAGATCTGCCTTTGGGACCAACCATTTCTAGTGCCTCAGGAAGGAGGTCCATCCTGTTCTTTAGGGCCACACATACACAATGCGTACTCTTTCCTGACACCTAGGATTAGCTTAGCAACTGCATTAGCAGAGAGTTCACACCTACCATTAGCAGTCTAAAAAAACAGGATGGCACTCCCTTCCATGGAATTTGGGGGTGCTGATCTCAATGCCTGCTCTGTCCCTACAATGAGTTGAGATGAAGTCATCACTGGCTGCTGAGAACTTGAAGCAACTTCTTCTAAACACAGCTGTAACTTTAATATTTAAACAGAAAAGGAACCCTGGGCAATATAATTGCTAAGATCAAGTGATGGTAGCAAGATAGCACAGAAGAATAGGGGACAGGGAATCATATGCATTGTTAACCTTTTATTACTGATGAAGAGCACGTTTTATTGGGTGAATTATAGCATGCAACTGTGGGATTAGTTATTGTTGTATGTCAGCCTTTCTCAACCTTTTAAACATAGAAGAACCCTTTAAATAACTTGTAGGGAACCCCTGCTAATAAATACTATGTCTACAGTTGATGGTACATTAGTGGATAGTCAGTGGTAAAAATGCTCGTTACACTTGTGATAATTGGGAAGAAGCCCCCCTTCCCACATAGATAGGCACAAATATCAATTTTGTCAGTGGGAACTTATATGAAAGGCAGAAATAGCTCATTCAAGAATCCCCTTCTGAGAATTGGAAGCTCCTTCTCTCTCCTTTTTGGACAACATCATACATTTTTATAAATTATATCATTGTGATTTTGACGATGCAGATGTGTGAGCTTGATAAGGCCATGAAATATTATTGCTCAGGATGGACATCTTTTTTATAGTTATGATTATATCATGATTCTAGTAAAAGGATTGTTATTTTATATATTTAAGAGTGTATCCTTCGGCACAAACAATTTTGTGTGTTTGATAACAACTTCAGACATATACTATATTGCCAAAAGTATTGGGCCAGCCCTCCAAATCATTGTATTCAGATGTTCTAACCACCTCCATGGCCACAGGTGTATAAAATCATCACCTAGGCATGCAGACTGCTTCTACAAACATTGGTGAAAGAATGGGTCGCTCTCAGTAAATTCAAGTGTGGTAACGTGAGAAGTCCAACCAAGATATTTCCTGGCTACTAAATATTCCACAGTCAACTGTTAGTGGGATTATAACAAAGTGGAAGCAACTGGAAACAACAGCAACTCAGCCACCTAGTGGTAGGCCACGTCACATGACAGAGCGGGGTCAGCGCATGCTGAAGCGCACAGTGCGTAGAAGTCACCAACTGTCTGAAGAGTCAATAGCTAAAGACCTCCAAACTTCATGTGGCCTTCAGATTAGCACAACAACATTGCATAAAGAACTTCATTGAATGGGTTTCCATGGCTGAGCAGACGCATCCAAGCCTTACATCACCAAGTGTAATGCAAAGCGTCGGATGCCATGGTGTAATGCACGCCGCCACTGGACTCTAGAGCATGGAGACGTGTTCTCTGGAGGGATGAATCACGCTTCTCTGTCTGGCAATTGTATAGACATGTCTAGGTTTCGTGGTTTCCAGGAGAATGGTACTTGCCTGACTGCATTGTGCCAAGTGTAAAGTTTGGGGGAGGGGGGATTATGGTGTGGGGTTGTTTTTCAGGGGTTGGGCTTGGCCTCTTAGTTCCAGTGAAGGGAACTCTTAAGGCGTCAGCATACCAAGACATTTTGGACAATTTCATGCTCCCAGCTTTGTGGGAAGAGTTTGGGGATGGCCCCTTCCTGTTCTAACATGACTGCGCACCAGTGCACAAAGCAAGGTCCATAAAGACATGGAGGAGCCAGTTTGGGGTAGAGGAACTTGACTGTCCTGCATAGAGTTCTGACCTCAACCTGATAGAACACCTTTGGGATAAATTAGAGCGGAGACTGCGAGCCAGGCCTCCTCCCCCGACATCAGTGCCTGACCTGACAAATGTGCTTCTGAAAGAATGGTCAAACCTTCCCATAGACACCCTCCTAAACCTTGTGGACGGCCTTCCCAGAAGAGTTGAAGCTGTTATAGCTGCAAAGGGCGGGGCAAACAGTGAACCCCATGGACTAAGACTGGGGTGCCATTAAAGTTCATGTGTGTGTAGAAGCAGACGTCTCAATATTTTTGGCAATATAGTGCATGTGAGAACTTGAAAAATAACATAAGCCATTTCAGTTTACCGATTGAGTTAAAAACAGTAATAATAATACATCCTGATAACAATAATAACATTATGGAAACAAGAAAAAAACATGGACCCATAGGAATAAAATATGCACCCAAAGAGAGTGGCTGAAAAAAAGGCCGGAGGAGATCAGCAACACTGAGATAGGAAAAACACATGGATGAAAAAAGGGAAAACAGTATTTTATGAAAAAAAAAAAAAATTAAACATGCTGATTGGGCATGATATGATATAGTATTTAAAGTGTTACTAAACCCACAACAGTACAATCAGTCTGTAGATGCAGTAAAGCATGCTTGTTATACTCACTGTGAACCCCAAGGGTTCACAGTGAGTGAACACATCCTCTGTTTTGTGTAAAATGGCTGTTTGATCCTGTCTTCTCTGAATGTAATGGAGTGGAGGTTTGTTTCTAATTTAACATCTGTATGACAATTCTGAAAAGTCAAAATGCTAGCAATTATGCCATGTGCCTAAAGAAATATTTATTTTATTCATTTCTATTTTTTTACTTTAAAGGGTAACCCCACTTTCATGGGGAAAAAAAAAAAATAATAATATCGCATATGCACAAGACATACTGTAATTGAATTTAAAATTAAAATAAATACTTGTGAGCCACTAGAAGTATTCTTACACTTAAAATATTTATGTGCTTATATGATAATCATGTGATTATTGTGAATAACTGGGATACTTTATAATTAATTAATCAAGTGTTTAAATAATTTCTTTATAAAATTAAAATATATTAGATCGCTAGGTACTTATTACACCCTCTCCAGGTGTATGGATGTATATATTAAATGTCAGTACTGTACCGCGCTCCAATATATACAACTCTCAATAATAATACAAATCCAATTTTCTATAATAATGTTATTAAATGACTCCGTGTATCTTCAATATATCAGTAATTAAATATATTAATCCAACCAAAAATTATAATTGATAACACCATTAATTCATATATAAAAAGTGGAAAAAATGAAAAAATATATTGTGCATATAAACCAAAATAAATATATATGGAAATGACAATTCAGTTCATCAGAGATGCGATGGTATTTAAAGTTCAAACTAATCTGTATGATGGATCAGTGTTCACAGCCGTGAACCTCTCCCTCCTTTCTTCTCTCCTCTCTCCCCAACACAGCCTCCTCAATAGAACTTTCTCCACTGGCTGCTTATTCCTCCATGCTCGATACATATAAAGAGAGAAACAGAGACATAGTGTCTTATCCGGGATAAAAGTTATTTATTTAAAGCTATTGGTTTCCCACTCACATGCTCCAAACAAAAGTAGCGCTTTGTGTGCAAATGTATCCAAAAAGTATCCAAATCCTACTATACAACCAGCCTTGCAGGTGTGTCTGCCTTCACTGAATGTGCTTGCCGTTCCTCCGTGGATGCGTGATGACGTCACCGCCCCTCCCCTACGCGTTACGCTACAGGGACTCGTAGCTTCCTCTGGGGGATGTAGTTTCAACTACATCCCCCAGAGGAAGCTACGAGTCCCTGTAGCGTAACGCGTAGGGGAGGGGCGGTGACGTCATCACGCATCCACGGAGGAACGGCAAGCACATTCAGTGAAGGCAGACACACCTGCAAGGCTGGTTGTATAGTAGGATTTGGATACTTTTTGGATACATTTGCACACAAAGCGCTACTTTTGTTTGGAGCATGTGAGTGGGAAACCAATAGCTTTAAATAAATAACTTTTATCCCGGATAAGACACTATGTCTCTGTTTCTCTCTTTATATGTATCGAGCATGGAGGAATAAGCAGCCAGTGGAGAAAGTTCTATTGAGGAGGCTGTGTTGGGGAGAGAGGAGAGAAGAAAGGAGGGAGAGGTTCACGGCTGTGAACACTGATCCATCATACAGATTAGTTTGAACTTTAAATACCATCGCATCTCTGATGAACTGAATTGTCATTTCCATATATATTTATTTTGGTTTATATGCACAATATATTTTTTCATTTTTTCCACTTTTTATATATGAATTAATGGTGTTATCAATTATAATTTTTGGTTGGATTAATATATTTAATTACTGATATATTGAAGATACACGGAGTCATTTAATAACATTATTATAGAAAATTGGATTTGTATTATTATTGAGAGTTGTATATATTGGAGCGCGGTACAGTACTGACATTTAATACTGTAATTGAATGTTATTAAAAAAAAATGAGTTTCCTTTTCAATCAGCAGTTCTGTAATTTTCTGTAAAATGCAATATGGCTACCTGGAAGAGCACCCCCCAGCAACATAATTTTCTGCTTGTGTAATTGGCTCACTGAGTTTCCCAGAAGTCTGCACTAAGATACAAATCAGATTTCAGGCACCCCCTGCAACAAAAATGTTATTTTTGGTGAGATACTCCAAAAAAGAAATCACATCCAGAGAGATGCAGACCCTGCTATTTCCTCATTACAGCCCTGCAGGTGCAGAATCTGATTGATAGCCATGAAACCACTCCCATTAGATTGACTTTCCACATGGACACAGGCAAACAATCATCTACTTCTACAGAACAGTGGTCTCCAAACTTTCTAAACAAGGGGCCAGTACACTGTCCTTCAGACTTTGGAGAGGGGCTGAGGCCAGTGGGAGTAGAAAATGTCCTGGTGTCAGTGGGAGTAAACAGCCATTTTTGTCAGAGGTAGGAATAGTGCACCATAGTTGGTGTCATTAGGAGGAATTGTGGCCCTTCATTGGTGTCAGCGGGAGGGCATATGCCCAATTGTTGGTGTTAGTGGAAGAAATAGTGCTCCATTGTTGGTGTCATTGGGAGGAATTGTGCTCCATTGTTGGGGTCATTGGGAGGCAGGAGCGGACTGACCATTTGGAAACTCGGGCACTGCCCGAGGGCCCGGGGTCAGTAGGGGGCCCCATGAGATGCCCCTGGTACCTTTTTCATAGGCTTTTTTGAGTTTAGGCAAGGACACAAGGGCCCCATGATCCCCTATTGCCTGGAGGCCCCATGAGCTATCAGTCCGCCCCTGTTGGGAGGAATAGTGCTCCATTGTTGGTGTCATTGGGAGGAATTGTGCTCCATTGTTGGTGTCATTGGGAGGAATAGTGCACCATTGTTGGTGTCATCGGGAGGAATAGTGCCCCATAGTTGGTGTCATTAGGAGGAATTGTGGCCCTTCATTGGTGTCAGAGGGAGGGCATATGCCCAATTGTTGGTGTTAGTGGAAGAAATAGTGCTCCATTGTTGGTGTCATTAGGAGGAATTGTGCTCCATTGTTGGGGTCATTGGGAGGCAGGAGCGGACTGACCATTTGGAAACTCAGGCACTGCCCGAGGGCCAGGGGTCATTTGGGGGCCCCATGAGATGCCCCTGGTACCTTTTTCATAAGCTTTTTTGAGTTTGGGCAAGGACACAAGGGCCCCATGATCCCCCATTGCCTGGGGGCTCCATGAGTTGTCAGTCCGCCCCTGTTGGGAGGAATAGTGCTCCATTGTTGGTGTCATTGGGAGGGATTGTGCTCCATTGTTGGTGCCATTGGGAAGAATAGTGCTCCATTGTTGGTGTCATTGGGAGGAATTGTGCTCCATTGTTGGTGTCATTGGGAGGAATTGTGCTCCATTGTTGGTGTCATCGGGAAGAATTGTGCTCCATTATTGGTGACATTGGGAGGAATTGTGCCCCTTCATTTGTGTCATTGCAAGGACATATACCAGTGGATGGAATAGTGCCCCTAGGGCCAGAACCAGGCAGGCAAAGTGGCCTAGGGCCACAGTTTAGAGACCACTGCTTCAGAATAATAAAAAGTAGGACACTGCAACAATGTTTGTTAAAATTCCTGCAATGTACATAGATCTCCCGGAAGGGAGTGTGTTTTTTCTTAACAAAAGTTACTGTTTTATCTTAAAAAATAAAATAAAACGGGTTTTCCAATTAAAAAAAAGTTGACCTCAAGGCAAACAGCTAAATGCACAAATAAAATACATATAATGAAGCTGGTTTACCTTCTGAAAAATGTCTATTTCTGTCCATCCAGTCTGACATATTACACTGCTCTGCAATACAACACAGCCCTATGTGACATGGCCAGAGACCTAATTTTCTCTGCTGTGGGTAAGTATTATTAATGGCTGGACAGTGAAAGGAGAAGCTCTACTCTATTTCACGCTCCTATCAGTATTCTCCTTTCAAGCACACAAAAATGGCAGCACATTTTATTGGCTCCTTGTGCTGCTTCTTCCTTCCCTATCTAAGTTCTGCTGGACATGGACTGCAAAAGACTGATAGCACATCAAATTCAGGTACTACTTGCACTGTCTGTGTAAAAAAAAAGAAAAGTAATGATGTATTAATGAACATAGAGCTGCACTAATGTGTCCATTTCATATCTGCCTGGTTGGTATAAAGCCATACAGAGCTACTTACCTTCTTAGCTTAATGTAAGTGAATAATTATCAATGGTAAAGATCCGCACTCTACAGTCAGCATACAATTATGGTAGGTGCTTTGATCTTTTTATAGGTGAGGGGTGAATGAATAAGTCCTATAGGATTGCTATCTAAGGTTCTTCTGTACATAATGTTACCAGCTGGGATCTCTAAAGCTGGCCAATTACCAGTAATGATGGTAAACAAAATTCCAAAGAAGTCTCAGGAGTTTTGGAATAGAACACAATATTCAATAATGACAAGTAAATGGAATAACTAGTGACATAGTAATTCGGGTTTAAAAAAAAAGACAAAAATCCATCTAGATCAATGAATAAAAAAAAAAGAAGAAATCCATAAAAATAATTAAGCTCCATATACAGAACTCTATAGCCACAGCGCATCCAGAGGAAGACAAAAAAAGTTAAATCCATGGTCCAATTTGCTCCAGTGGGGAAAAATTTAATTTCTGATTGCCAGAAGGAGATTTATTCTTCTAAAGCAAATCCACCTTTGCACACTGGGACCAGGGGCGGACTGACCATTTGGAAACTCGGGCACTGCTCGAGGGCCCAGGGTCAGTAGGGGGCCCCATGAGATGCCCCTGGTACCTTTTTCATAGGCTTTTTTGAGTTTGGGCAAGGACACAGGGGCCCCATGATCTCCTATTGCCCGGGGGCCCCATGAGTTGTCAGTCCACTCCTGACTGGGACTGACTAGTATTTCCCAGTTACTCTTCTCTCTCGCTCAGCTAATGGGACCCCAATGCTGATGGGCAGAAAAGGCAAACAAGGATGCGTGCATGCGTCCAAAGCCCCCTTTATCAACTGATGATGTGATTGGTTGTTAGGATGTTGGCAGTTGGAAGGTTAACCAGTTGCCACCAGGCCTATGGCCAGATGGTGGCTGGGCGAACACTTTGTCCCTCCAGGAGGACGCCATAAGGTGTCCTTCCCGGAACGCACATTGCGCGTGCCCACAGTGCCGCACTGTGGTGTGATCTATCACTGGTCATGTACCACGGCCAATGACAGATCTGTGTACCGGCACTGTTGTCAGTACCATGTGACCTTCTGTGACCAATCACAGCAGGTCACATGACAGTTGTATACAATGGATGGCTTCCTTTCATGTCATCCATTGTATACTAGTGTGTTTAGCTGTGAATGGTCACAGCGATCACATGCACAGGCTGGGCCAATCACAGCCCATCTGTGTCATGTAGTTAGCCGTGGTCAATCACAGCTAATCACAACAAAAATACTTGAATGAATCGATGCCATTCAGTTAAATGCTTACTTATAGCAAAGAAATTCTTTGCTATAATCAATCAGATTGTGTAAAAAAAAAAAAAAAAAATACTGATCACTTCCCCAAAGTAGTACAATGTTACTATGGTAACATTATACTACTTTGGTCATAGTGCAATATGAGAAAAAAAATCTTAAAAAAGAAAAAAAAATGTAATATAAAATAATAAAAAAATTATACATTTGTTTTTTCGTACTGTCACCAGTCACTGCCACACCGGTTATATGCTGACGCTGTACTGCACTGGTGACAGTATGTAAAAAAAAAAAAGAGAATTTTTTCTTCAAATTATGACAAAAAAATTACAACTTCAAAAACTTGCCATGACTCTTTTTAAATACCTCAGACTGTCTACTTTGCAAAAAGGGGTCATTTGGGGGATATCGGTACTGTTCTGACATTTGGGGGATATCTGTACTGTCCTGACATTTGGGGGATATCTGTACTGTTCTGACATTTGGGGGATATCTTTACTGTCCTGACATTTGGGGGATATCTGTACTGTTCTGACATTTGGGGGATATCTTTACTGTTCTGACATTTGGGGGATATCTGTACTGTTCTGACATTTGGGGGATATCTGTACTGTTCTGACATTTGGGGGATATCTTTACTGTTCTGACATTTGGGGGATATCTGTACTGTTCTGACATTTGGGGGATATCTGTACTGTTCTGACATTTGGGGGATATCTGTACTGTTCTGACATTTGGGGGATATCTGTACTGTTCTAACATTTGGGAGATATCTGTACTGTTCTGACATTTGGGGGATATCTGTACTGTCCTGACATTTGGGGGATATCTGTACCGTTCTGACATTTGGAGGATATCTGTACTGTTCTGACATTTGGGGGATATCTGTACCGTTCTGACATTTGGAGGATATCTGTACTGTTCTGACATTTGGGGGATATCTGTACTGTTCTGACATTTGGGGGATATCTGTACTGTTCTGACATTTGGAGGATATCTGTACTGTTCTGACATTTGGAGGATATCTGTACTGTTCTGACATTTGGGGGATATCTGTACTGTTCTGACATTTGGGGGAATATCTGTACTGTTCTGACATTTGGGGGATATCTGTACTGTCCTGACATTTGGGGGATATCTGTACTGTCCTGACATTTGGGGGATATCTGTACCGTTCTGACATTTGGAGGATATCTGTACTGTTCTGACATTTGGGGGATATCTGTACTGTTCTGACATTTGGAGGATATCTGTACTGTTCTGACATTTGGAGGATATCTGTACTGTTCTGACATTTAGGGGATATCTGTCCTGTTCTGACATTTGGGAGATATCTGTACTGTTCTGACATTTGGGGGATATCTGTACTGTTCTGACATTTGGGGGATATCTGTACCGTTCTGACATTTGGGGGAATATCTGTACTGTTCTGACATTTGGGGGATATCTGTACTGTTCTGACATTTGGGGGATATCTGTATTCTTCTGACATTTGGGGGACATCTGTACTGTCCTGACATTTGGGGGATATCTGTACTGTCCTGACATTTGGGGGATATCTGTACTGTCCTGACATTCTTGGACCTCAAGAAATGAGATTGTCCGTCAGTACTTCAGGATTGATCAATTTTCAGATCTATACCATAGTTTGTGAACTCTAACTTTCCTACAGACTAAATGATAAATACTGATTTGGGTTCTTTTCACCAACAAAATGTATCAGAATACATCTTGGCCTAAATTTATGAAGAACAGTAATTTTTTTGCACAGTTTTTATAACAAAAACAAAGAAAAATGTGTTTTTTTATTTCAAACTTTTTGGTCTTTTTTTGTTAATTTAGCAAAAAATAAATACCCCAGTGGGGATTACATACCACCAAAAGAAAGCTCTAATTGTGTGAACAAAATGATAACAATTTAGTTTTGGTACAGTGTCAATCGTCATTCTAATTGTGAGAGCCCTGAAAGCTGAAGATTGGCCTGGGCAGGAAGGGAGTAAAAGTGCCCTGTATTGAAGTGGTTAAAAACTGTACTTTTTGAAAAAAAAAAATTCACTGATTCATGTCCCTCAGGGCAATACCTAAGTCCCTTTACCCCTTTTATGGCCAATAACTTCCATATAAGCTTTCAAAATGGGAATTTTTCAATTTACAGGTTCAAGTCCCTTAGACTTGCATTAAAGCGGAGTTACAGCTGAAAAAAAAAAAAAAAAGCCAGCAGCTTCAAAAACTGTAGCGTCTGACTTTTAAAATACAGCCACTTACCTGTCCCTCAGACCAGTTGTGTCCTCACCACCACTGGTCTTCTCTCTCTGGCGCCGGCATCTTTAGTGTGGGCACCCGGCTGTGACATCTTGCTGCTTCAAAGCCAAGTACCCACTGCGCAAAAGCTGCACTTTGTGAATGGCCCCGTAATCTTCTGGGACCTGTCACATGTCCCAGAAGACTACAGGGAGGGAGGACAACTTCTACTTCCAATTGCCTAGGCAATTGCAGTCGAAGTGGGAGCAGGTACCTGCCAAATTCGGGTACCCGCTCCTCAAAGGTGCCAATCCTTAATGGGGAGTGGAGGACAAGGCATTAAAGCGGAACTTACCCATTTGGGTGAAATTCCGCTTTAAGTTTGTGGTCGAACTTTCATTAGGTTCAAATGTTTGACAGCAAACTGAATGGGGGGGGGGGTGTTTGGCCCATTACTAAATACAACAAAAGGATAGATAATGGCTCTCTGCTATCCAATTAACCTCCCTAGCGGTCTGATTATGTCAGTATTTCTGTGCTCAAAGCGGTATATTATTTTCAATGGAAATATGTTGTTTTTTTTAAAGTAGGCCTTTAATTCTTAGGAATAACTCACTGAAATCTGTCTGAACAAGAGTCTAGTAAACATCCCGGCGATGATAAAACTTGAAACACGAAATCATTAATTATATTATAATAAATAATTATAAAAAATAAATATAATAATAATAATAAAATGAATTCAATAATATAATCAAACCAAAAACGCTGAAATGTGAAATAGAGCGCCAAGTTCGCACATCGCTGAGCAAAGTCGCAGAATCGTTTTCAGTGTTAGATGACTAATTTCCCCCACGAATCATTATCACTCAATTCTGCAAGTGGTTCTAATTTACTATTGCTGTCCTCTAGCCGGTCTAAAACCGATTTTGACCTAAAGGGATGCTTTTTGGATGCCATCATTCCCTCCCCTCGTGCCAGGGTACTAGGTGTAATCCTAGACTCCAATCTGTCCTTTCAGCCCTAAATCCAATCACTTTCCAAATCTTGTAGACTTCACCGCCGCAACATCTCCAAGATACGCCCGTTCCTAACCCCGAAACCACTAAGCAACCTATTCACTCCCTTGTTATATCTCGCCTTGACTATTGTAACTCCCTCCTCATTGGCCTGCCGAATCGCAGGCTATCCCCTCTTCAGTCTATCATGAATGCTGCTGCCAGACTCATCCACCTTACTAACCGTTCTGTATCTGCCACCCCTCTCTGCCAATCCCTCCACTGGCCTCCACTCAGTGTCCTCCACCCCTCTCTGCCAATCCATCCACTGGCTTCCCGCTACCCAACGGATAAAATTCAAAACATTAACAATAACGTATAAAGCGATTTATAACTTTGCCCCAAATTACATCAACGATCTTGTCTCTAAATATCACCCAAACTGTCCTCTCCACTCCTCGCAAGACCTCCTACTCTCTAGCTCCCTTGTCTCCTCCTCCCAGGCTCATCTCCAGGACTTCTCCAGAGCTTCCCCCATCCTCTGGAACTCTCTACCCCAATTTATCAGACTATCACCTACTCTGCTCACTTTTAGGTGATCTCTTCAGAGAAGCCTATCCTGCCCTTAGTCCATCCCCCACAGTTCCAGTTGGAAGGGGTAGCTTTCTCACCCCTTCCAACTGGAATATATCTTCCCCAGACCCTTTTGTGCTCTAGGCTCTTGGCCAAGAGCAAGTACCATCTGATGAGAGTAATAGCAATAATACCATTCTGGCCAAGGAGATTTCTAACGTCAGTAAAACTGATGCTAGAACCACCAATTTCCCAGCCAACATTACCAGAGTTATTTTTATGAGGTTAACATCTTGACTAAGTCTCTGGGAGAATACTTCAGGTGAGATAGGAAATTTAGAGATAGATGTTATTAAACCAAGAATGTTCCCCACAGGTAGTGTCTATTCTATTCCTGGCAAGAAAGACCTCTAAAAATAAAATTGTACATAAAATATGACTGAGATTTGTTTACTTTATTATTATTATTACATCGAGTTTATATAGCGCCAAAGGGTTTGCTCAGCGCTGTACAATAGGGGGGGGGGGGGCACAGTACAACAATGGACAATGGACTTTATGGACAGAATATCACAGAATTCATTACTGCCAGAGCCTTCGTAAGTGTTAGAGTTCCTTAAAGTCTGCCTTGACAAAGTCCTCCAATCCAGCATGCTTAATGTTTAAGCTTCAGATTTGTTGTCACTAACAAACATCAAGTGGGTGTCGAGTCTTCTGGCCATCTAGTTCCTGAAGGCTATGTCAAGATCAGACCCCCGAGAAAGCCATTGTTCCCAAAATGGATTTAATTGTGGTCTTCAAAGCTCTCTCAAAGTCTTCTTTTTCCCTCATACGTCTTCTATAGTGTGGAATCTCACTTTGAAGACAGTTTTGTTTGTAGATAACATAACTTCAGTGATGTTAATTCATAGAGCTACAAGCGTTTGCCCATACAGGGACCCATCTGTTATTTTACCAAAGTAGTGCTGAGGCCATCAGAACACATGGGCATTAGTCTTCCAGACCAGAACAAAATATATGTGATGGACTGGTAGTCCCAAGGGAAGATAATACTCCATTTTAATCTCAATTAAAGTGGGACCCCCAGTCAGTTATATATGTATATAACTGTTCCCTGTTTAGATCTGCAGTCAAAGCACCTGGCTGAGGAAAGTCATCCAACATCAACTTTCTTTGCAACTCTGACAAGTTATATGATCGCAAGCCAAGACCTGAAAAAGAAGCCAATGCTGGAAGAATGCAAAACTGAACTGCGTTGTGCTCATTTGATAAAAGAAGTTGAATGCAGGGGCGGACTGACCATTTGGAAACTCGGGCACTGCCCGAGGGCCCGGGGTCAGTAGGGGACCCCATGAGATGCCCCTGGTACCTTTCTCATAGGCTTTTTTGAGTTTGGGCAAGGACACAGGGGCTCCATGATCCCCTATTGCCCGGGGGCCCCATGAGTTGTCAGTCCGCCCCTGGTTGAATGATAAGGTTTATTTGTGATGATGGCATGGGATTTAATTTAATATTTCATTTAGATGAATTGGTATCATTTTAACAAAGCTGCCATTTTTCAGCTCAGAAAGTAGTTTATATGTTTGTATTTCATTCCTTTAGTTTAGCATATAGCACTGCAAAAGATGAGGGTGCTGCTAGGAGCTTAGGAAGCAGAGGAACAGAGCTATAATCTCAGACCTCCAACCCCCTTCCAGACCGGTCCCAATTTCTGGCTCGATGGTGTATTAAAAGCATAAAAGGTGTCTGACCGTTTCTATATGGTTGATGATTGGAAGAGTGAAGGAATCTTCACCTATTTGGTATTACAAAGCACAATTTAATTGCTCTGAGGTGAGAGTTCTGTGAGCACTGAGGTGACACTGCTTGTATGCTTCATAGTACTTTATTTGTTGGTGTATGAGCACAGGAAGAAGCTTTATATCCTCAGGGGGCCAGTGAAGTTCCAAGCTTTTCTCCTTCCAAAGTCCTCCTGCCTGGAGGTGAGCCCCTATCCCATCTGGGGGCCCCACTCAGGCTCCTGCTCTCCAGCCTCCCTTCCTCTCCATCTTCTACACAATGGAGTTGGTGTATGAGCACAGGAAGAAGCTTTATAAGTAGAGATGAGCGAATCGAAGTATCCGAAGTGGAATTCGAGTCGAATTTCGGAAAAATTTCGATTCGTGCCGAATCCGAAAAACAGCCTAATTCGGACGCGCGAATCGAAATTTTTCCGAAAATGGCGGCTGACATGTGCGGCGACGGAGCGGGGATGTCGGGGAAGGCGCGCAGACAAGGCGCGCTGCCCCATAATGCATTCCTCAACGACATGTGATCGCATCAGCCAATCAGCAGCCAGCCAGCCAGCACTGTGTAATGGTCGAGGTATATATAGCGGCCATTTTGGAAATCTTCATTTGCCTGCAGTCATTGAACAGAGGCAGACCGCTCTGTACTAGGGACAGGGACAGAGTTAGGGCCACAGAAACGAGAATTGGGGACAGAGAGAAGTTACTTAGGGACAGAGAACCATTACTCAGGGACACAGACTTGTTAATGAGGGCCACAGAATCGTTATTTAGGGACAAAGAAACGCTAGTTAGGGCCACAGAATTCATACTCAGGGACAGACAGAATTGTTACTCAGTGCCAGAGAATTGTTACTTAGGGCCACAGAAACGTTATTAGGGCCACAGAATTTTTACTCAGGGACAGACAGAATTGTTACTGAGTGCCAGAGAATTGTTACTCAGGGACAGACAGAATTGTTACTGAGTGCCAGAGAATTCTTACTCAGGGCCACAGAATTCATTCTCAGGGACAGACAGAATTGTTACTCAGGGACAGACAGAATTGTTACTGAGTGCCAGAGAATTGTTACTCAGGGACAGACAGAATTGTTACTGAGTGCCAGAGAATTGTTACTCAGGGACAGACAGAATTGTTACTGAGTGCCAGAGAATTGTTACTCTCACAGACACAAAATTGTTACTTGCACAGACACAGAATTGTTACTTGCACAGACACACAATTGTTACTCAGGGCCACAGAATTCATACTCAGGGACAGACAGAATTGTTACTGAGTGCCAGAGAATTCTTACTCAGGGCCACAGAATTCATACTCAGGGACAGACAGAATTGTTACTCAGGGACAGACAGAATTGTTACTGAGTGCCAGAGAATTGTTACTCAGGGACAGACAGAATTGTTACTGAGTGCCAGAGAATTCTTACTCAGGGACAGACAGAATTGTTACTGAGTGCCAGAGAATTGTTACTCTCACAGACACAAAATTGTTACTTGCACAGACACAGAATTGTTACTCGCACAGAGACAGAATTGTTACTCAGGGCCACAGAATTCATACTCAGGGACAGACAGAATTGTTACTGAGTGCCAGAGAATTGTTACTCAGGGACAGACAGAATTGTTACTGAGTGCCAGAGAATTGTTACTCTCACAGACACAAAATTGTTACTTGCACAGACACAGAATTGTTACTTGCACAGACACACAATTGTTACTCAGGGCCACAGAATTCATACTCAGGGACAGACAGAATTGTTACTGAGTGCCAGAGAATTCTTACTCAGGGCCACAGAATTCATACTCAGGGACAGACAGAATTGTTACTCAGGGACAGACAGAATTGTTACTGAGTGCCAGAGAATTGTTACTCAGGGACAGACAGAATTGTTACTGAGTGCCAGAGAATTGTTACTCTCACAGACACAAAATTGTTACTTGCACAGACACAGAATTGTTACTTGCACAGACACACAATTGTTACTCAGGGCCACAGAATTCATACTCAGGGACAGACAGAATTGTTACTGAGTGCCAGAGAATTGTTACTCAGGGACAGACAGAATTGTTACTGAGTGCCAGAGAATTGTTACTCTCACAGACACAAAATTGTTACTTGCACAGACACAGAATTGTTACTTGCACAGACACACAATTGTTACTGAGTGCCAGAGAATTGTTACTCAGGGACAGACAGAATTGTTACTGAGTGCCAGAGAATTGTTACTCAGGGACAGACAGAATTGTTACTGAGTGCCAGAGAATTGTTACTCAGGGACAGACAGAATTGTTACTGAGTGCCAGAGAATTGTTACTCTCACAGACACAAAATTGTTACTTGCACAGACACAGAATTGTTACTCGCACAGAGACAGAATTGTTACTCAGGGCCACAGAATTCATACTCAGGGACAGACAGAATTGTTACTGAGTGCCAGAGAATTGTTACTCAGGGACAGACAGAATTGTTACTGAGTGCCAGAGAATTGTTACTCTCACAGACACAAAATTGTTACTTGCACAGACACAGAATTGTTACTTGCACAGACACACAATTGTTACTCAGGGCCACAGAATTCATACTCAGGGACAGACAGAATTGTTACTGAGTGCCAGAGAATTGTTACTCAGGGACAGACAGAATTGTTACTGAGTGCCAGAGAATTGTTACTCAGGGACAGACAGAATTGTTACTGAGTGCCAGAGAATTGTTACTCTCACAGACACAAAATTGTTACTTGCACAGACACAGAATTGTTACTCGCACAGAGACAGAATTGTTACTCAGGGCCACAGAATTCATACTCAGGGACAGACAGAATTGTTACTGAGTGCCAGAGAATTGTTACTCAGGGACAGACAGAATTGTTACTGAGTGCCAGAGAATTGTTACTCTCACAGACACAAAATTGTTACTTGCACAGACACAGAATTGTTACTTGCACAGACACACAATTGTTACTCAGGGCCACAGAATTCATACTCAGGGACAGACAGAATTGTTACTGAGTGCCAGAGAATTGTTACTCAGGGACAGACAGAATTGTTACTGAGTGCCAGAGAATTGTTACTCTCACAGACACAAAATTGTTACTTGCACAGACACAGAATTGTTACTCGCACAGAGACAGAATTGTTACTCAGGGCCACAGAATTCATACTCAGGGACAGACAGAATTGTTACTGAGTGCCAGAGAATTGTTACTCAGGGAAGACAGAATTGTTACTGAGTGCCATAGAATTGTTACTCAGGGACAGACAGAATTGTTACTGAGTGCCAGAGAATTGTTACTCTCACAGACACAAAATTGTTACTTGCACAGACACAGAATTGTTACTCGCACAGAGACAGAATTGTTACTCAGGGCCACAGAATTCATACTCAGGGACAGACAGAATTGTTACTGAGTGCCAGAGAATTGTTACTCAGGGACAGACAGAATTGTTACTGAGTGCCAGAGAATTGTTACTCTCACAGACACAAAATTGTTACTTGCACAGACACAGAATTGTTACTTGCACAGACACACAATTGTTACTGAGTGCCAGAGAATTGTTACTCAGGGACAGACAGAATTGTTACTGAGTGCCAGAGAATTGTTACTCAGGGACAGACAGAATTGTTACTGAGTGCCAGAGAATTGTTACTCAGGGACAGACAGAATTGTTACTGAGTGCCAGAGAATTGTTACTCTCACAGACACAAAATTGTTACTTGCACAGACACAGAATTGTTACTCGCACAGAGACAGAATTGTTACTCAGGGCCACAGAATTCATACTCAGGGACAGACAGAATTGTTACTGAGTGCCAGAGAATTGTTACTCAGGGACAGACAGAATTGTTACTGAGTGCCAGAGAATTGTTACTCTCACAGACACAAAATTGTTACTTGCACAGACACAGAATTGTTACTTGCACAGACACACAATTGTTACTCAGGGCCACAGAATTCATACTCAGGGACAGACAGAATTGTTACTGAGTGCCAGAGAATTCTTACTCAGGGCCACAGAATTCATACTCAGGGACAGACAGAATTGTTACTCAGGGACAGACAGAATTGTTACTGAGTGCCAGAGAATTGTTACTCAGGGACAGACAGAATTGTTACTGAGTGCCAGAGAATTGTTACTCTCACAGACACAAAATTGTTACTTGCACAGACACAGAATTGTTACTTGCACAGACACACAATTGTTACTCAGGGCCACAGAATTCATACTCAGGGACAGACAGAATTGTTACTGAGTGCCAGAGAATTGTTACTCAGGGACACCTAATCGTTGAATTAAATAGTATGTCAGACAACATGCAGAGGAGTGGCAGAGGAGGCAATGTTTTAGGAGCGAGCAGACGTGGCAGCAGAGGAAGGGGTCGAGGCAGCAGTATTCGCAGCCAGAGGCCAGTGCTCCCGGTGTCATCCAGCGGTCGTGTCTCCACCGACAACCCTGCCGTCATTGATTGGTTGGCTCGGTCGTCTTCCTCTTCCCAGGTCACCTCTGACACCTACAGCCAACGGTCGGTGGGTACGTCAGACACAACCGTTAGTTGGCATGGCCCGGGACCAAGCCCACTGAAATCACGTGTCCTCTACCTGCCCCTGTCCTTTGCTGTTCCCTCACCAAGCGAAGTATCGCATGCTGTGGGCTCAGCCCCACTGTACAGTGAGGAAGAGCTAACAGAGGGCGGTCAGGAACGGGGGGAGACATCGGCCTTTTCAGCAGCCAAGCGAACAAGTACTGGCGAGGAGAGTGGCTCGGTAGCCGGTCTAGAGACAGGTCTGTCTCCTGACCCAGACGCAGCCGAGGGGGCTAGTAGTGAGGCGGAGACCCTACTTGATGATGAGGAGGTTGATCGCACTTGGCAGCCTCGTCGTCATCAGGCAATTTCTTCCGCATCATCAGGAGAAGAGGGTGGCAGCTTGGCAGCGAGCAAAACAGTCGGTGGGTTGCCCAGGAGACAGCAGCAGGGTCGCATCAGTGTCAGTGGAGCCAAACGTCCACGGAGTAGAGCACCAGCTCCACTGCAGCCTACCACCACGGCCAGTAGTGGTGCCGGTGCGCACGGAGGAAGTAGCAGTCAGCCAGTGAAGAGTAGCGGGGGCAAAGTTTCCTACTCGGTGGTGTGGCAATTTTTCCTCAAGCCGCCCGAGGAAGTAAACGTAGCCGTATGTCGACTATGTGGCCAGAAATGCAAGCGTGGCCAGGGGGCCCATGTTGGGACTACAGCGTTGCGTCAGCATATGCAGCGTCACCATTCGGTGGCCTGGGAAAACCGTGATAAACATACGGCGGTTCTGCCTGCCCCAGCCCCCGCTCCATCACCCGCTCCGTTACTTGCTCCGTCACCCGACGTCGTCAATCGCCCTCTATCAGCCAGTCAAGGCTCCAACACCTCTGCTGAGGGGAGTTGTCGCTCATTGGCATCTTCCGCTCGTTCAGATGCTCCTTCTCCTGCTACTCCTCTTCTCGGATTCCGTCAACAGTCTTTCTTGGAATCCGTATCCAAGAGACAACAGTTTGCGAGCACGCACCCGACGGTGCAAAAGCTGAACGTCCTCCTGTCCAAGTTGCTGGTGCTGCAGTCCCTCCCTTTCCAACTGGTGGACTCAGCACCTTTCCGAGAAATGATGGCTTGTGCCGCGCCGCGGTGGAGAGTGCCAAGCCGTCATTTCTTTGCCCAAAAGGCAGTGCCAGCCCTGCATTCACATGTAGAAGAGATGGTGGGCCAGTCTTTGAGCATGTCGGTCTCTGCCAAAGTGCACGGCAGCGCCGACGTGTGGAGCTGTAACTACGGTCAGGGACAGTACATGTCATTTACGGCCCACTGGGTGAACGTGGTGCCGGCACAGCCGCACCAGCAACTTGGACAGGTCACGACGCTTTTGCCTCCACGTTTGCACGTCCTTGGTCCAGCAAGCATGTCCGCCTCTACCACCTCTTTTTCCGCCGTGTCCTCAGCCGCCACCCCCGTGCCAAGTCCCATTACCCGACCGGCATATCACATGTGCAGGGCGCAACGGTGTCACGCTGTGCTGCACCTGGTATGCCTTGGCGAACGTAGTCACACAGGGGAGGAACTGCTGAGTGTAATGAACAGAGAAATCGACAGATGGCTGTCTCCGCGCAAACTAAAAATCGGAACCATGTTGACTGACAACGGAAAGAACATGGTGTCTGCTCTGCGTCAAGGAAGGTTGTGCCATGCGCCATGCATGGCTCACGTGTTCAATCTGGTTGTCAAGCGGTTCCTAAAATCCACCATCCCACTGCAAGACATCCTTAAAATGTCACGTAAACTGTGCATGCATTTCAGCCATTCCTACACCGCAAAGAACACCCTCATTGAGCTGCAGCGGCAGAACGGAATTCCACAGCATCGCCTGATCTGCGACGTTGCAACAAGGTGGAATTCAACCCTACACATGTTAGACCGCCTTTACGAGCAGCGAAAGGCCATCACCGATTTCCTGATGTTACAAGCGGATAAAGGTACTCCCCTGTGTAACTTAGATGTCAGCCATTGGCAGCTCATGCGTGACACCTGCCGCTTGCTCAGGCCCTTTGAGGAGGCCACGCTATTCGTGAGTCGGCAGGACTATGGGATGAACGACGTCATTCCTCTGTTGCACGTCCTGGAACAAATGCTGTTAACAATGGCTGGTCAGGGTGCGGTAGACGTGGCGCACAGATCTCAACGCCACATGACCCCTGTGGGGGCAGGACAGGAAGAAGAGGAGGAGGTAGAGGAGGACATTTGTGCTCAGGAATTATTGAGTGAAATGGGTGGTTTTTCCACTCAGCGGACAGGAGTGGAGGAGCAGGAGCATCTGGTAGAGGAGGAGGAGGAGGAGACAGAGGACCCAGACGCACCGTGGCAGTATGCTGTGGAGATGGAGGCAGGGAGTCCCTCGCATTCCTTGGCACAAATGGCCCATAGCATGCTCGGTTGCTTGCGTAGCGACAGCCGAATAATAACCATCAGACAGAGGGATGACTTTTGGCTGTCCACCTTGTTGGACCCTCGCTACCGGTCCAAAATGGTGGCCTTTTTCACACCTGCTGAGAGGGAGGCCAAAATTACGTACTATAAAAACCACCTATGTAGTCAGTTGGTCTCTGCCTTTGTGCGCCAACGTCCATCCTCAGACACTGTGGGCCCTGTGCGCTCGCGTTCCGCTGGCATGGCAGCAGGGGAGGGGTGGGGTGGTAGGAGCAGTGGCAGCTCCACCAGCAGCGGCTGCCTCAGTCTGCAGTCGATGATGAGTAGCTTTCTTCACCAGCGCAGTGAGGAAACTACTAACCAGCCGCAGCAGCAGCAGCAGCATCAGGTGGACCTGGAGCAGGAGCTCAAACAACAGGCTTGGGCCTACTTGGACAGCACCCTGCCAACCGAGGTAGACAATCCCCTTGACTACTGGGCAACGAAACTTGACCTTTGGCCCCAACTAGCTGAATTTGCCCTTGAAAGGCTGTCATGCCCGGCCAGTAGCGTGGCATCGGAGCGCGTGTTTAGTGCGGCAGGAGGTATTGTAACTCCGCGGAGGACACGACTGTCCACCCAAAGTGTGGAGAGACTCACGTTTGTGAAAATGAATCAGGCGTGGATTAGTCTGGATTTCAAACCACCAGTTCCTGACACAACTGACTAAATCCGCCATGAATCATGCCTCAAACATGTGCCACTTTCAGGTCTCCTCACACTGCTGGTGTGTTGAATTTTTTGACATAGGGTGCTGGCAGATTACGGGCCTCCTATAGCTGCTGCCAGGCCCCTAATCTGCCATAGGCCCCTATATACCGCCTCCTCCTGCTGCTGCCAGGTCCAGAGTCTCTCATGGGTCCCTGTACGGCCTCCCATTGCTGCTGTCTCCATCGCCACACTCTGCTGCCATGTGCCACTTTCAGGTCTCTTCACACTGCTGGTGTGTTAAATTTTTTGACATAGGGTGCAGGCAGATTACGGGCCTCACATAGCTGCTGCCAGGCCCCTAATCTGCCATGGGCCCCTATATACCACCTCCTCCTGCTGCTGCCAGGTCCAGAGTCTCTCATGGGTCCCTGTACGGCCTCCCATTGCTGCTGTCTCCATCGCCACACTCTGCTGCCATGTGCCACTTTCAGGTCTCTTCACACTGCTGGTGTGTTAAATTTTTTGACATAGGGTGCTGCAAGATAACGGGCCTCACATAGCTGCTGCCAGGCCCCTAATCTGCCATGGGCCCCTATATACCGCCTCCTCATGCTGCTGCCAAGTCTAGAGTCTCTCATGGGTCCCTGTACGGCCTCCCATTGCTGCTGTCTCCATCGCCACACTCTGCTGCCATGTGCCACTTTCAGGTCTCTTCACACTGCTGGTGTGTTAAATTTTTTGACATAGGGTGCAGGCAGATTACGGGCCTCACATAGCTGCTGCCAGGCCCCTAATCTGCCATGGGCCCCTATATACCGCCTCCTCATGCTGCTGCCAAGTCCAGAGTCTGTCATGGTCCCTGTACGGCCTCCCATTGCTGCTGTCTCCATCGCCACACTCTGCTGCCATGTGCCACTTTCAGGTCTCTTCACACTGCTGGTGTGTTAAATTTTTTGACATAGGGTGCAGGCAGATTACGGGCCTCACATAGCTGCTGCCAGGCCCCTAATCTGCCATGGGCCCCTATATACCGCCTCCTCATGCTGCTGCCAAGTCTAGAGTCTCTCATGGGTCCCTGTACGGCCTCCCATTGCTGCTGTCTCCATCGCCACACTCTGCTGCCATGTGCCACTTTCAGGTCTCTTCACACTGCTGGTGTGTTAAATTTTTTGACATAGGGTGCAGGCAGATTACGGGCCTCACATAGCTGCTGCCAGGCCCCTAATCTGCCATGGGCCCCTATATACCGCCTCCTCATGCTGCTGCCAAGTCTAGAGTCTCTCATGGGTCCCTGTACGGCCTCCCATTGCTGCTGTCTCCATCGCCACACTCTGCTGCCATGTGCCACTTTCAGGTCTCTTCACACTGCTGGTGTGTTAAATTTTTTGACATAGGGTGCAGGCAGATTACGGGCCTCACATAGCTGCTGCCAGGCCCCTAATCTGCCATGGGCCCCTATATACCGCCTCCTCATGCTGCTGCCAAGTCTAGAGTCTCTCATGGGTCCCTGTACGGCCTCCCATTGCTGCTGTCTCCATCGCCACACTCTGCTGCCATGTGCCACTTTCAGGTCTCTTCACACTGCTGGTGTGTTAAATTTTTTGACATAGGGTGCAGGCAGATTACGGGCCTCACATAGCTGCTGCCAGGCCCCTAATCTGCCATGGGCCCCTATATACCGCCTCCTCATGCTGCTGCCAAGTCCAGAGTCTGTCATGGTCCCTGTACGGCCTCCCATTGCTGCTGTCTCCATCGCCACACTCTGCTGCCATGTGCCACTTTCAGGTCTCTTCACACTGCTGGTGTGTTAAATTTTTTGACATAGGGTGCTGCAAGATAACGGGCCTCACATAGCTGCTGCCAGGCCCCTAATCTGCCATGGGCCCCTATATACCGCCTCCTCATGCTGCTGCCAAGTCCAGAGTCTGTCATGGTCCCTGTACGGCCTCCCATTGCTGCTGTCTCCATCGCCACACTCTGCTGCCATGTGCCACTTTCAGGTCTCTTCACACTGCTGGTGTGTTAAATTTTTTGACATAGGGTGCTGCAAGATAACGGGCCTCACATAGCTGCTGCCAGGCCCCTAATCTGCCATGGGCCCCTATATACCGCCTCCTCATGCTGCTGCCAAGTCTAGAGTCTCTCATGGGTCCCTGTACGGCCTCCCATTGCTGCTGTCTCCATCGCCACACTCTGCTGCCATGTGCCACTTTCAGGTCTCTTCACACTGCTGGTGTGTTAAATTTTTTGACATAGGGTGCAGGCAGATTACGGGCCTCACATAGCTGCTGCCAGGCCCCTAATCTGCCATGGGCCCCTATATACCGCCTCCTCATGCTGCTGCCAAGTCTAGAGTCTCTCATGGGTCCCTGTACGGCCTCCCATTGCTGCTGTCTCCATCGCCACACTCTGCTGCCATGTGCCACTTTCAGGTCTCTTCACACTGCTGGTGTGTTAAATTTTTTGACATAGGGTGCAGGCAGATTACGGGCCTCACATAGCTGCTTCCAGGCCCCTAATCTGCCATGGGCCCCTATATACCGCCTCCTCATGCTGCTGCCAAGTCTAGAGTCTCTCATGGGTCCCTGTACGGCCTCCCATTGCTGCTGTCTCCATCGCCACACTCTGCTGCCATGTGCCACTTTCAGGTCTCTTCACACTGCTGGTGTGTTAAATTTTTTGACATAGGGTGCAGGCAGATTACGGGCCTCACATAGCTGCTGCCAGGCCCCTAATCTGCCATGGGCCCCTATATACCGCCTCCTCATGCTGCTGCCAAGTCCAGAGTCTGTCATGGTCCCTGTACGGCCTCCCATTGCTGCTGTCTCCATCGCCACACTCTGCTGCCATGTGCCACTTTCAGGTCTCTTCACACTGCTGGTGTGTTAAATTTTTTGACATAGGGTGCTGCAAGATAACGGGCCTCACATAGCTGCTGCCAGGCCCCTAATCTGCCATGGGCCCCTATATACCGCCTCCTCATGCTGCTGCCAAGTCCAGAGTCTGTCATGGTCCCTGTACGGCCTCCCATTGCTGCTGTCTCCATCGCCACACTCTGCTGCCATGTGCCACTTTCAGGTCTCTTCACACTGCTGGTGTGTTAAATTTTTTGACATAGGGTGCTGCAAGATAACGGGCCTCACATAGCTGCTGCCAGGCCCCTAATCTGCCATGGGCCCCTATATACCGCCTCCTCATGCTGCTGCCAAGTCTAGAGTCTCTCATGGGTCCCTGTACGGCCTCCCATTGCTGCTGTCTCCATCGCCACACTCTGCTGCCATGTGCCACTTTCAGGTCTCTTCACACTGCTGGTGTGTTAAATTTTTTGACATAGGGTGCAGGCAGATTACGGGCCTCACATAGCTGCTGCCAGGCCCCTAATCTGCCATGGGCCCCTATATACCGCCTCCTCATGCTGCTGCCAAGTCTAGAGTCTCTCATGGGTCCCTGTACGGCCTCCCATTGCTGCTGTCTCCATCGCCACACTCTGCTGCCATGTGCCACTTTCAGGTCTCTTCACACTGCTGGTGTGTTAAATTTTTTGACATAGGGTGCAGGCAGATTACGGGCCTCACATAGCTGCTGCCAGGCCCCTAATCTGCCATGGGCCCCTATATACCGCCTCCTCATGCTGCTGCCAAGTCTAGAGTCTCTCATGGGTCCCTGTACGGCCTCCCATTGCTGCTGTCTCCATCGCCACACTCTGCTGCCATGTGCCACTTTCAGGTCTCTTCACACTGCTGGTGTGTTAAATTTTTTGACATAGGGTGCAGGCAGATTACGGGCCTCACATAGCTGCTGCCAGGCCCCTAATCTGCCATGGGCCCCTATATACCGCCTCCTCATGCTGCTGCCAAGTCCAGAGTCTGTCATGGTCCCTGTACGGCCTCCCATTGCTGCTGTCTCCATCGCCACACTCTGCTGCCATGTGCCACTTTCAGGTCTCTTCACACTGCTGGTGTGTTAAATTTTTTGACATAGGGTGCTGCAAGATAACGGGCCTCACATAGCTGCTGCCAGGCCCCTAATCTGCCATGGGCCCCTATATACCGCCTCCTCATGCTGCTGCCAAGTCCAGAGTCTGTCATGGTCCCTGTACGGCCTCCCATTGCTGCTGTCTCCATCGCCACACTCTGCTGCCATGTGCCACTTTCAGGTCTCTTCACACTGCTGGTGTGTTAAATTTTTTGACATAGGGTGCTGCAAGATAACGGGCCTCACATAGCTGCTGCCAGGCCCCTAATCTGCCATGGGCCCCTATATACCGCCTCCTCATGCTGCTGCCAAGTCTAGAGTCTCTCATGGGTCCCTGTACGGCCTCCCATTGCTGCTGTCTCCATCGCCACACTCTGCTGCCATGTGCCACTTTCAGGTCTCTTCACACTGCTGGTGTGTTAAATTTTTTGACATAGGGTGCAGGCAGATTACGGGCCTCACATAGCTGCTGCCAGGCCCCTAATCTGCCATGGGCCCCTATATACCGCCTCCTCATGCTGCTGCCAAGTCTAGAGTCTCTCATGGGTCCCTGTACGGCCTCCCATTGCTGCTGTCTCCATCGCCACACTCTGCTGCCATGTGCCACTTTCAGGTCTCTTCACACTGCTGGTGTGTTAAATTTTTTGACATAGGGTGCAGGCAGATTACGGGCCTCACATAGCTGCTGCCAGGCCCCTAATCTGCCATGGGCCCCTATATACCGCCTCCTCATGCTGCTGCCAAGTCTAGAGTCTCTCATGGGTCCCTGTACGGCCTCCCATTGCTGCTGTCTCCATCGCCACACTCTGCTGCCATGTGCCACTTTCAGGTCTCTTCACACTGCTGGTGTGTTAAATTTTTTGACATAGGGTGCAGGCAGATTACGGGCCTCACATAGCTGCTGCCAGGCCCCTAATCTGCCATGGGCCCCTATATACCGCCTCCTCATGCTGCTGCCAAGTCCAGAGTCTGTCATGGTCCCTGTACGGCCTCCCATTGCTGCTGTCTCCATCGCCACACTCTGCTGCCATGTGCCACTTTCAGGTCTCTTCACACTGCTGGTGTGTTAAATTTTTTGACATAGGGTGCTGCAAGATAACGGGCCTCACATAGCTGCTGCCAGGCCCCTAATCTGCCATGGGCCCCTATATACCGCCTCCTCATGCTGCTGCCAAGTCCAGAGTCTGTCATGGTCCCTGTACGGCCTCCCATTGCTGCTGTCTCCATCGCCACACTCTGCTGCCATGTGCCACTTTCAGGTCTCTTCACACTGCTGGTGTGTTAAATTTTTTGACATAGGGTGCAGGCAGATTACGGGCCTCACATAGCTGCTGCCAGGCCCCTAATCTGCCATGGGCCCCTATATACCGCCTCCTCATGCTGCTGCCAAGTCTAGAGTCTCTCATGGGTCCCTGTACGGCCTCCCATTGCTGCTGTCTCCATCGCCACACTCTGCTGCCATGTGCCACTTTCAGGTCTCTTCACACTGCTGGTGTGTTAAATTTTTTGACATAGGGTGCAGGCAGATTACGGGCCTCACATAGCTGCTGCCAGGCCCCTAATCTGCCATGGGCCCCTATATACCGCCTCCTCATGCTGCTGCCAAGTCCAGAGTCTGTCATGGTCCCTGTACGGCCTCCCATTGCTGCTGTCTCCATCGCCACACTCTGCTGCCATGTGCCACTTTCAGGTCTCTTCACACTGCTGGTGTGTTAAATTTTTTGACATAGGGTGCAGGCAGATTACGGGCCTCACATAGCTGCTGCCAGGCCCCTAATCTGCCATGGGCCCCTATATACCGCCTCCTCATGCTGCTGCCAAGTCCAGAGTCTGTCATGGTCCCTGTACGGCCTCCCATTGCTGCTGTCTCCATCGCCACACTCTGCTGCCATGTGCCACTTTCAGGTCTCTTCACACTGCTGGTGTGTTAAATTTTTTGACATAGGGTGCAGGCAGATTACGGGCCTCACATAGCTGCTGCCAGGCCCCTAATCTGCCATGGGCCCCTATATACCGCCTCCTCCTGCTGCTGCCAGGTCCAGAGTCTCTCATGGGTCCCTGTACGGCCTCCCATTGCTGCTGTCTCCATCGCCACACTCTGCTGCCATGTGCCACTTTCAGGTCTCTTCACACTGCTGGTGTGTTAAATTTTTTGACATAGGGTGCTGCAAGATAACGGGCCTCACATAGCTGCTGCCAGGCCCCTAATCTGCCATGGGCCCCTATATACCGCCTCCTCATGCTGCTGCCAAGTCCAGAGTCTGTCATGGTCCCTGTACGGCCTCCCATTGCTGCTGTCTCCATCGCCACACTCTGCTGCCATGTGCCACTTTCAGGTCTCTTCACACTGCTGGTGTGTTAAATTTTTTGACATAGGGTGCAGGCAGATTACGGGCCTCACATAGCTGCTGCCAGGCCCCTAATCTGCCATGGGCCCCTATATACCACCTCCTCCTGCTGCTGCCAGGTCCAGAGTCTCTCATGGGTCCCTGTACGGCCTCCCATTGCTGCTGTCTCCATCGCCACACTCTGCTGCCATGTGCCACTTTCAGGTCTCTTCACACTGCTGGTGTGTTAAATTTTTTGACATAGGGTGCTGCAAGATAACGGGCCTCACATAGCTGCTGCCAGGCCCCTAATCTGCCATGGGCCCCTATATACCGCCTCCTCATGCTGCTGCCAAGTCCAGAGTCTGTCATGGTCCCTGTACGGCCTCCCATTACTGCTGTCTCCATCGCCACACTCTGCTGCCATGTGCCACTTTCAGGTCTCTTCACACTGCTGGTGTGTTAAATTTTTTGACATAGGGTGCTGCAAGATAACGGGCCTCACATAGCTGCTGCCAGGCCCCTAATCAGCCATGGGCCCCTATACCGCCTCCTCCTGCTGCTGCCAGGTCCAGAGTCTCTCATGCCATGTGCCACTTTCAGGTCTCTTCACACTGCTGGTGTGTTTAATTTTTTGACATAGGGTGCAGGCAGATTACGGGCCTCACATAGCTGCTGCCAGGCCCCTAATCTGCCATGGGCCCCTATATACCGCCTCCTCATGCTGCTGCCAAGTCTAGAGTCTCTCATGGGTCCCTGTACGGCCTCCCATTGCTGCTGTCTCCATCGCCACACTCTGCTGCCATGTGCCACTTTCAGGTCTCTTCACACTGCTGGTGTGTTAAATTTTTTGACATAGGGTGCTGGCAGATTACGGGCCTCCTATAGCTGCTGCCAGGCCCCTAATCTGCCATGGGCCCCTATATACCGCCTCCTCATGCTGCTGCCAAGTTCAGAGTCTGTCATGGGTCCCTGTACGGCCTCCCATTGCTGCTGTCTCCATCGCCACACTCTGCTGCCATGTGCCACTTTCAGGTCTCTTCACACTGCTGGTGTGTTAAATTTTTTGACATAGGGTGCAGGCAGATTACGGGCCTCACATAGCTGCTGCCAGGCCCCTAATCTGCCATGGGCCCCTATATACCGCCTCCTCCTGCTGCTGCCAGGTCCAGAGTCTCTCATGGGTCCCTGTACGGCCTCCCATTGCTGCTGTCTCCATCGCCACACTCTGCTGCCATGTGCCACTTTCAGGTCTCTTCACACTGCTGGTGTGTTAAATTTTTTGACATAGGGTGCTGCAAGATAACGGGCCTCACATAGCTGCTGCCAGGCCCCTAATCTGCCATGGGCCCCTATATACCGCCTCCTCATGCTGCTGCCAAGTCCAGAGTCTGTCATGGTCCCTGTACGGCCTCCCATTGCTGCTGTCTCCATCGCCACACTCTGCTGCCATGTGCCACTTTCAGGTCTCTTCACACTGCTGGTGTGTTAAATTTTTTGACATAGGGTGCAGGCAGATTACGGGCCTCACATAGCTGCTGCCAGGCCCCTAATCTGCCATGGGCCCCTATATACCGCCTCCTCATGCTGCTGCCAGGTCCAGAGTCTCTCATGGGTCCCTGTACGGCCTCCCATTGCTGCTGTCTCCATCGCCACACTCTGCCATGTGCCACTTTCAGGTCTCCTCACACTGCTGGTGTGTTCCATTTTTTGTCATAGGGTGCTGGCAGATTATGGGCCTCCCATAACTGCTGCCAGGCCCCTAATCTGCCATGGGCCCCTATACCGACTCCTCATGCTGTGACGTTGCAACAAGGTGGAATTCAACCCTACATATGTTAGACCGCCTTTACGAACAGCAAAAGGCCATCACAGATTTCCTGATGTTAAAAGCAGATAAAGGTACTCCCTGTGTAACTTAGATGTCAGCCATTGGCAGCTCATGCGTGACACCTGCGCTTGCTCAGGCCCTTTGAGGAGGCCACGCTATTCGTGAGTCGGCAGGACTATGGGATGAACGACGTCATTCCTCTGTTGCACGTCCTGGAACAAATGCTGTTAACAATGGCTGGTCAGGGTGCGGTAGACGTGGCGCACAGATCTCAACGCCACATGGCCCCTGTGGGGGCAGGACTGGAAGAAGAGGAGGAGGTAGAGGAGGACATTGGTGCTCAGGAATTATTGAGTGAAATGGGTGGTTTTTCCACTCAGCGGACAGGAGTGGAGGAGCAGGAGCATCTGGTAGAGGAGGAGGAAGAGGAGACAGAGGACCTAGACGCACCGTGGCAGTATGCTGTGGAGATGGAGGCAGGGAGTCCCTCGCATTCCTTGGCACAAATGGCCCATAGCATGCTCGGTTGCTTGCGTAGCGACAGCCGAATAATAACCATCAGACAGAGGGATGACTTTTGGCTGTCCACCTTGTTGGACCCTCGCTACCGTTCAAAAATGGTGGCCTTTTTCACACCTGCTGAGAGGGAGGCCAAAATAACGTACTATAAAAAACACCTATGTAGTCAGCTGGTCTCTGCCTGTCTGCGCCAACGTCCATCCTCAGACACTGTGGGCCCTGTGCGCTCGTGTTCCGCTGCCATGGCAGCAGGGGAGGGGTGGGGTGGTAGGAGCAGTGGCAGCTCCACCAGCAGCGGCTGCCTCAGTCTGCAGTCGATGATGAGTAGCTTTCTTCACCAGCGCAGTGAGGAAACTACTAACCAGCCGCAGCAGCAGCAGCAGCATCAGGTGGACCTGGAGCAGGACCTCAAACAACAGGCTTAGGCCTACTTGGACAGCACCCTGCCAACCGAGGTAGACAATCCCCTTGACTACTGGGCAACGAAACTTGACCTTTGGCCCCAACTAGCTGAATTTGCCCTTGAAAGGCTGTCATGCCCGGCCAGTAGCGTGGCATCGGAGCGCGTGTTTAGTGCGGCAGGAGGTATTGCAACTCCGCGGAGGACACGACTGTCCACCCAAAGTGTGGAGAGACTCACGTTTGTGAAAATGAATCAGGCGTGGATTAGTCTGGATTTCAAACCACCAGTTCCTGACACAACTGACTAAATCCGCCATGAATCATGCCCCAAACATGTGCCACTTTCAGGTCTCCTCACACTGCTGGTGTGTTCCATTTTTTGTCATAGGGTGCTGGCAGATTACGGGCCTCCCATAGCTGCTGCCAGGCCCCTAATCTGCCATGGGCCCCTATACCGCCTCCTCATGCTGCTGCCAAGTCCAGAGTCTCTCATGGGTCCCTGTACGGCCTCCCATTGCTGCTGCCTCCATCGCCACACTCTGCCATGTGCCACTTTCAGGTCTCCTCACACTGCTGGTGTGTTCCATTTTTTGTCATAGGGTGCTGGCAGATTACGGGCCTCCCATAGCTGCTGCCAGGCCCCTAATCTGCCATGGGCCCCTATACCGCCTCCTCATGCTGCTGCCAGGTCCAGAGTCTCTCATGGGTCCCTGTACGGCCTCCCATTGCTGCTGTCTCCATCGCCACACTCTGCCATGTGCCACTTTCAGGTCTCCTCACACTGCTGGTGGGTTCCATTTTTTGTCATAGGGTGCTGGCAGATTACGGGCCTCCCATAGCTGCTGCCAGGCCCGTAATCTGCCATGGGCCCCCGTACCGACTCCTCATGCTGCTGCCAGGCCCGTAATCTGTCATGGGCCACTGTTGTCGCTTGTTGGCATATTCCGCTCGTTCAGATGCTCCTTCTCCTGCTACTCCTCTTCACGGATTCCGTCAGCAGTCTTTCTTGGAATCCGTTTCCAAGAGACAACAGTTTGCGAGCACGCACCCGACGGTGCAGAAGCTGAACGTCCTCCTGTCCAAGTTGCTGCTGCCAGGCTCGTAATCTGTCATGCGCCCCTGTACCGCCTCCTCATGCTGCTGCCAGGTCCAGAGTGTGTCATGGGCCCCCGTACCGACTCCTCATGCTGCTGCCAGGCCCGTAATCTGTCATGGGCCCCTGTACCGCCTCCCCATGCTGCTGCCAGGTCCAGAGTGTGTCATGGGTCCCTGTACGGCCTCCCATTGCTGCTGCCAGGCCCGTAATCTGCCATGGGCCCCTGTACCGACTCCTCATGCTGCTGCCAGGCCCGTAATCTGTCATGGGCCCCTGTACCGCCTCCTCATGCTGCTGCCAGGTCCAGAGTGTGTCATGGGTCCCTGTACGGCCTCCCATTGCTGCTGTCTCTATCGCCACACTCTGCCATGTGCCACTTTCAGGTCTCCTCACACTGCTGGTGGTTTCCATTTTTGTCATAGGGTGCTGTATGGCCTCCCATTGCTGCTGCCTCCACCGCCACACTGTGGCTCCACACTCTGGTTTTGGCCCCGTGACTGCCCAAATGAGTGAAGTGTGCGGTGATTCTAAGATCGACGGCACTCATCTGCATGTCATACTGACTGACAGTATTATTTCTCTTCCCCAGCAGACTCCAAGGGCATTTAAATTAAAGGTACAGTGTTCTGCACTAATATTAAGTCTCTCTGAAGCCTAGAAACACCCTTTTTTAAGTTAAATTCACAGCGAATTTATTCGACTCGAATCGAATATTGTCCACGAATTCGCCGAATCAGTCGAATCGAATTTTTCATTTCTTCGCTCATCTCTATTTATAAGCTGTGAAGAATTATATGATTTGAATCACTACTGATCATTGCACTTATATGGACTTGTTTTATGGACATTTATTTCTCTGTTTTATTTATTATATAGATAGTTGCTAATTTGGTTTCCTGCAAGAGTGCTCCTTCCCCTAACTGGCCCGGGAGGTGCAAGTCTACTCACTTAGGCCTTCTCCTGGTTTGCCGATGGGTCAGTGGCTGCTATCAAGCCTTCTAGCTGGGCAGCTCCTTCCCTGCCACACAATTGGTCCTCTCTCAGGGGACCAGTGAAGTTCCAAGCTTTTCTCCTTCCAAAGTCCTCCTGCCTGGAGGTGAGCCCCTATCCCATCTGGGGCCCCACTCAGGCTCCTGCTCCCCAGTCTCACTTACTCTCCATCTTCTACACAATGGTGTTGGTGTATGAGCACAGGAAGAAGCTTTATAAGCTGTGAAGAATTTTATGATTTGCATCACTACTGATCATTTCACTTATATGGACTTGTTTTATGGACATTTATTTCTCTGTTTTGTTTATTATATAGATTTTTTTTTCACTTTATTATTGTTTTGATTAATGTATTTGCAGCGCAGCATTTATTTCATTTATGTTTTATGGTTTTGTTGTGGGAACACAATTTAATGCTAACAGCAGCTTCTTATTTTCACAAGTATATCTATTTATATTTATTTTAACCACTTCATGTCCGGACACTTTCACCCCCTTCCTGCCCAGGCTAATTTTCAGCTTTCAGCGCTGTCACTCTTTGAATGACAATTGCACAGTCATGCAACACTGTACCTATATGAATTTTTTAGCATTTTTTTGAGACAGATAAAGCTTTATTTTGGTGGTATTTATTCACCACTGGGATTTTTATTTTTTTTGCTATATAAATGATAAAGTCCAAAAATTTTGAAAAAAAGTGTTTTTCTTATAAAATTTTGCAAATAAATAATATTTCATCATAAATCTTGGCCAAAATTTATTCAGTTATCTTTTTATTAAAACAAATAACCCAAATTAGTTTATAACCAAAAATTATAATAATAATAATAATAAAAAAAATGTACATTTTTTTTTTTATATTATTATTTATGTTTTTTTTTTCTTTACATACTGTCACCCTAGCAGTACAATGTCACCATGTTGGCACTGTACTACTTGTGGGGGGTGATGAAGATTTTTTTTTTTTACACTGATTGCATTCTTGCAGCCATTGAGAAACGGCCGGGCGGGAAGTGGTTAATTAGGTAACGCAGGAGAATATTTTTATTTATCTTGGAGAATAAACCACAGATCTTTTGTGGTCGTAGGATGTTGCGGATCCTTCTGTTTCTGCAGGTAATCGCAGACAGATTAAATGATGTTGAGATCAGGGATTTGGGGGAGCCAAACCATCACTTCCAGGATTGCTTGTTCTTCTTTACACTGAAGATAGTTTTTAATGACATTGATTTTATGTTTGGGGTTGTTGTCCTGCTGCAGATTAAGTTTGGGGACAATCACACACCTCCTTGATGGTATGGCATGATGGATAAGTATCTGCCTTTTTTTCTCAGCATTGAGAGCAACATTGATTCTGACCAAATCTCCAACTCCATTTGCAGAAATGCAGCCCCAAACCTGCAAGGAATCTCTGCCATGCTTTACTGTGTCCTTCAGACACTCATTATTGTACAGCTCTCTGGCCCATCCTGAACAAACTGCTTTTCTGCACCCCAATTCCTAAATTTTCATGTGTAGCACTACCTCCTTAGGATTCGCTGAAGTTTTGCATCCACCTATAGTCCTGCACAGCCAGGCAACACACATTTTCCACATCCAGGAGACAATAACTAGTCCTTGAGCTTTGTTTTGCAGTTTTATTAGGGGATTTAGAACTTGGATAGGGCTAGGTGTGTATGGGATGCCCAATGGTAAAGCCGAGATCAACTTCCTGGAACTATTTACATGTTTTTTACAGCAAAGTCCTTTTCTTGGAGAACTAGCCAGTGTCTCAAATTGTAGCACCCCAGAGCCCAGATGAATTCTCCTCTCATTTAGCTATCATAACACTGAGCAAGGGATCCAATGCCTGCCACATTAAAGTAAGACAGTCCCGGGTAGTTGCTAATTTGGTTTCCCGCAAGAGTGCTCCTTCCCCTATCTTGCCCAGGGGGTGCAGGTCTACTCACTTAGGCCTTCTCCAGGTTTTCCGGTGGGTCAGTGGCTGCTATCAACCCTTCTAGCTGGGCAGCTCCTTCCCTGCCACACAGGTGGTCCTCTCTCAGGGTGCCAGTGAAGTTCCAAGCTTTCTTCCTTCCAAAGTCCTCCTGCCTGGAGGTGAACCCCTATCCCATCTGGGCCCCCTTTCAGGCTCCTGCTCCCCAGCCTTACTTCTTCTCCATCTTCTACTCAGACTCTACTCCAACTCTTCTGTTGCTGAAAAGGCTCACTTACTCTTCAAGGCTTTCCTGGCCCCTTGCCAAGCCTCCTTTTGGGGATTTGCCAGGATCCTCTAAGAGTACAGACCAGCCACTACTCACCTCCGCCCACTACTTCTAGATCTTTCTCAAAAGTCCTAGAACAAAGGGAAATTCCAGAGACCTGGTTTACGGAGCCTCTCAGCTCTGACCACAATTTGACCCTACTAGCTATCAAACCCAGGCTGCTACTCAGCCCTCCTAACTAACAATTAAAGTCTAGCTCCCCCTAGCTGACTAGGAGGGTGTTACACATGCATAGTTGAGTCCCTTAGTCTTGTTTCCACATCCTATGCATGAAAACATGCATGAGATGCAGAATAATGGCAGCAGGTGATCTGAGAAATGCATCAACAATTTTGTTGTTATGTGCTTTGGAGACCCCATAGAATGTATAAATCTTGGGATTTATATTTCTCTGCTAAACTGTTTTTGATTGTGCTGAATTTTTTTGATGATTAGGGACATGTTGCTTAATGATGAAACATTGGTCTTCATATTTGTTCAAATACAGCTGTGCATATGTGAATGTACATTTCTCAATTTGAAATTAATAATATTTTTATTGTTTATTTATAATACTTATATAGCTCCATCAATTTACACAGCGCTTTACATATATTGTACATTCACATCAGTCCCTAACCCTCAAGGGGCGTACAATCTAAGGTCCCTAACCCTCAAGGGGCGTACAATCTAAGGTCCCTAACCCTCAAGGGGCGTACAATCTAAGGTCCCTAACTCACATTCATACATACACATACTAGGGACAATTTAGACAGGAGCCAATTCACCTACCAGCATGTCTTTGGGGTGTGAGAGAAAACCGGAGTACGCAGAGGAAACCCATGCAGGCACATGGAGAACATGCAAACTCCAGGCAGGTGGTGCTGTTTCTGGGTCTTGAACCAATGACTCTAGTACTGCCAGGTGGATGTTCTAAAGATTTAGCCACTGTGCTTACGAAAGCAAAGGTGTGTGACAATAAAAAACACATTCTTTTAGATAACACCCACCTTTCACCATAGTTGCCAATCACTGCAAAACATTTTTTGTGAGACATTTTAGATCACAGGAAACATTTCCTACCATGAAAGGTGGGTTGGTTGTTTTTTTGTGTTTACCATCCATGTCAACATTTTTTAGTCTTCCCTGTCATATAAAACACTACTGCCACCTTGAGAAGTGAAGCTTGTTTTTCATTTTTCTGAAGATTTACTAGCATTTACCCATACCAGGGACCTTCCTTGGATCCTAAAAGACCTGCGGTACAACTGGGTGCCTAAACTGAAATGTTTGGGGTTTGTCTGATACTATGGGAAAAAGTGGATAAAAAATATTTTTTTGCCTTCCGTGCCACATCCCTCTCTATCTTCTCCTTACATCTTGTGTTTCATCTGCTTCGTCTCTTTCCCTTTCTACAATTCACTCTTCTTGAATTGAGCAGTAGTGTTCTGGCCGTCACTGACACCCAAAAGGACCTTGCAACTCCACTGTTATAAGCAACACATATACTGCATATGACAGCCAGAAGGAAATGCTGCAAGCTGACATTTGGGAAGTTATAATTTTTGTTGTCTTTTTTAAATTAGATCTAAGACAAATCTTTTTCCTATTAAAAAATTAGTCTTAAACATCCATTACTGTAATTTTCATAAATGTGATGTCATGACTAAAATGAAAAATAAATGTATTATGATTGCCATAAAAAAGAAGAAATAATAGAAAGATATAAATGAACTGATGGCCTGGGGCACACACTTATTTAGGTAAATGAGAAAAATATAATTTGCATAATAATTTGGAACACGGTGTAAAGAACCTGGGCACATGCCTTGTGTGTCAAGGTCTAGTAACTCCCATGATCATCACTGCCTACTATATATTACCTATATGTTACCTCTCTAGTACCTTTCTGCTTAAAAACTATTTGATGTAGAGCTTGTCTAATCTCATGGTTCCTCAGACTGTATATGATAGGATTCAACAATGGGTTCACTACAATGTACAACAAAGAAGTGTACTTGTTTACGGAAGGTAATTTCTCATTGGCTGGAATCACATAAATGGTAATTATGGACCCATAATATGTACACACAGAGATCAGGTGGGCACTACATGTAGAAAAAGCTTTTTTCCTGCCAGCGGAGGATGACATTTTGAAAATGACAGTAAAAATGTAGATGTATGTCCCAATGATAAATGCAAGAGAACACAAAAACAAAAAGGCAGAGCATGTAAAGTCTAACCATTGTACGATAGATGTGTCTGATGTGGACAATTTCACGAGTGGACCCACATCACAAAAAAAGTAATCAATGTCTGTGAGGTCACAAAATTCAAACTGAGCTATGAAAATAATTTCAGCTGAAGATAGAGTCCAAGTTAATACCCAAGAACCAAAACCCAACAGGAAGCAGATTCTGCGATCCATAATTACAATGTAATGTAAAGGGTTACAAATAGCTACATATCGGTCATAAGACATTGCAGCAAGAAGAAAACATTGCACAAATCCAAAGATATAATAGAAATACATTTGTGTGATACAGCCAGCAACAGACATTTTCCCCTTTGTCCTTATTATTATCTCTGCCATCATTGGTATAATACAAGTGGCTAGGAGGGAATCAGCGAAAGCAAGGTGCTGGAGAAAGATGAACATTGGAATTTTGAGCTTTTTATTGGTTGACACTAGAAGGATAATTAAAAAGTTTCCGGTCACTATTGCAATGTAAAATAAAAGTAGGACAATGAAGATTAGAGGTTTGAAGTTGCCTAGACCTTGTACTCCAAGAAGATGGAACTCTGAGACTTTTGTTTGATTGTCTTGACACATCTTAAAAGCCAGGAGGTTGACCTGTCAGATAGGAGAGTGAAATATTTGATCAAACAGAGAGTATAAAGAGAGAATGTCAAATCAACGAGTAAAAATAAATTGTTCACTCAATTTGCCATTAACTTAAGTTTGGAAATATTGAATTACAATCTCCTTTCTAACTGTTCAGGTCTTTTACATCATTTTGTCTTCTGGTCTCCATCGTAACCACATGCTGCTCCGGCAGGGCGGCACGTGCAGGCTCAGTCATGTATATTTATGTGATTGAGCCTACTCCTGTTTAGGAGCATGTAACAAGCCTGCTGGGGCATGCAGTGCGCATCTCCTGTGACCGCTGTGTTTGCCACACACAGCGGATCACTGTTACCAGTAACCGGGTATCATGTGATCTCTATGATTGGCCAAAGCAATCACATGATAACAATGTAAACAGCCTGTCATGAATGGCTTTCCATTCATGAAGAGCTTGCTTACTGTTGGTTCACATAAATCACATGGTACCTGGCTACCTGTACCATGTGATTAGCTTAGCCAATCACAGATCACAATATAAAGCAAGCTCTTCATGAATGGGAAACCCAATCACAGATCAAAATATAAAGCAAGCTCTTCATGAATGGGAAACCCAATCACAGATCACAATATAAAGCAAACTCTTCATGAATGGGAAACCCAATCACAGATCACAATATAAAGCAAGCTCTTCATGAATGGGAAACCCAATCACAGATCACAATATAAAGCAGCTCTTCATGAATGGGAAACCCAATCACAGATCACAATATAAAGCAAGCTCTCCGTGAATGGGAAACCCAATCACAGATCACAATATAAAGCAAGCTCTCCATGAATGGGAAACCCAATCACAGATCACAATATAAAGCAAGCTCTCCATGAATGGGAAACCCAATCACAGATCACAATATAAAGCAAGCTCTCCATGAATGGGAAACCCAATCACAGATCACAATATAAAGCAAGCTCTCCATGAATGGGAAACCCAATCACAGATCACAATATAAAGCAAGCTCTTCATGAATGGGAAACCCATTTATGACAGTTAAAGCTATTGCTTATACAGTGATCTTCATTGTATAAGCAAAAAAAGTGTAAAAAAAACCCAACAGATATCTCTAATCACCCCCCAGAGTAGTACAGTGTAGTTATAATGACACTGAGCTGCTCTGACGACAGAATGTAAAAAAAAAAAAAAACAATAGTAAAAATTGTACAAATTATTTTATTTTTTTTGTTTTTACCGTACAGTCATCAGTCAGTATACCAGATCACTGCCACACCAGTCATCTGATGATGCTGTACTGTCCTGGTGACAGCAAAACTTGTGTCTACTTTCCAAAAAGGGGTCATTTGGGGGATATTTGCACTGTCCTGGTGTTTTATACACAGGTGCCAAATATACAGTATATACTATAGATTGTAGATACTAGAACTTTCCTACAGACTAAGCAATAAACACTTATTTGGATTTTTTTTTACCAAAGACATGTAGAAGAATACATTATAGTATACAATATGAGAATACAATATAGAAAATATAGATTTTTTATCAAAATGTTTGGTCCTTTTTTATGGTTTTTAGTATAAAAATGGCCTGGTCATTAAGGGGATAAAATATTCCTGACCTCAAGTGGTTAATTGGTGTCCATTTCATATGGTATATTGTGTAAATTGTGATTAAACTGATTGTTTTCTACATTAATGGCTATACTCCCAGAAAATTACTATCTGCCGAAACTGTAAAATCAACTGTTGTTGAAGCTTGTTTTAGGAATGCACACATTTTCTCAAAATATGAATAAAGCTGACATTGCAAAGTCAACACGGAATAACATAAAGATTTTTTTGTTTATGATGGATGGTGGTGCCCCCTCATCTGCTTTACCTTGTTGATGATAACAGCACAGTCACCTGCACCGCTTTCTTCTCACTGGCTTAAAGTGGACACTCCTCAGAACCACGAATCCCCCTCCAAGCACCCCAGAGCCTATACAACTGGTATAGCTGGAGATACACTGGGCCATAGTTTTTGAAAGCTGTTCAGCAACAGGTAGGATTAGAGGTGGCCGACTCAACAGGAGATTTTGCCAAAGCTTAAAATGTAAGACACAATGAGGCTCATAATCCCTCTGGTGTTCCTGCTGGAGCACACAATTGTAAGAGAGTTCCTGCAAGGAGAATCGTGATTGGGAACGCGCATGAGCGAAAGAGATCCCCCAAAAAAATTGACGGTTGTGCGCAGGCGCGCAGGAATGCGCGATCGCGCACATGCAAGCGCACGTGATCACACACGGCGAAGATTGGCGCCAGACGGGCTATTTAAGGTGTGCCTCTGCCCAGATTCAGTGCTGACTGGTCTTCAGCTCCCCCCGTGTCCTGCTTGCTCCTCTCCTGCCCCCTTCCTGACTTCGGCTCTGATCCTGACTTTGGCTTTTCCTCCTGATCCTGTACCGCGCATCCCGACTGTTATGACCAAGGCTATCCTACGATTCCGCTCCAGTCCTATGTCCTGGCTACAAACCTGGCTCCGCTGTGCATCTGGCAATCCACTGTACCTGCCTGGTCTATTGATACAGTACCCTAATCAGAGGATATCCTGCCTACCAAGGTCATCATCTGCAAGAGCTGCAAGACAACCTCGGGCGCTCTTGTCCACCTGGTCCCTAGACTCCCTCTGTTCCAACTTCAGCGGGGTCAGGGCTAGTGACACAAGAGAGGCCGACCTCGTCAATTCAGTCTCTCATCAGGTACGTGACACAATGCGTGGTGGAATATCATTGGAGATACAGCTGCAAGGGTAGAGGAAAGCTTCCAATTGTCTCAGGGTCAGCAAGATTCTTCACCTACTGCCTCCATCTCTGTGGGCCAAAGGCAATGAGAGGTAGAACAGTAATAGGAGTAGAAAGGTTCTGCTGGTGAGAAGGGAAGGATGTGCTACTGGTGTTGAAGAGAAAGAGTGATGAGAAGAGCAGTTTCACACTTCCCAGATCTAAATGGAGAATAGCACAGATGATTTTTTCCACCAAGAAGGTGGCTTGGGTTTGCAGACTATTTTCTTTAAGAGGGGAAGCTGCTCCTTATGTGTGGCGCATCACCCCACATTTCTCACAATAGAGTTTGACCTCAAAGCACCCCCTATTATCTACTGCCATTTCCAGAACATTTATTTAATCTGGTTGAAATTCCACTGCATGCTAGGCATAACTGCAAGGCAAAATCAAAACAAGTTGGCTTTGGGTGCTTCATTTGTTTTTGTAACAAAGTTGTCCTTTGTGTGCCGCTCTTTTTTTCAGTGGTTACACTGTTTAAGATTTTTCTTATTCAAAGAGTGAGAGGCCCACAGTCTCTAATACAAAAATGGAATAGGCAGAAAGTTGATCTTTGATAGCGCTGAGGTATGAAACACTGGAGCCTCACCCACATTCCCTCTCAATCGTATCTTTTTAAGTTACACTATTTATTTGGAACACTATTTCAAGATTACTATTTGTTTATTGCTTTAGTGCACACTGATTTATTTACCACATCCATTAACTTTTGGGTGTCTAGACTTGACCACTGGGTGTAGATAGTGCTACATGTGCTTTAGGTACTAGTCTGCCCTGCAGCACGTGTCATTTCAAAGAGCTTGTGCCTGGGGCCACCTTGACCATGATGTGGGGTACCTTTAGCGTGTGCACGCACTCATCAATGCCTAGAACCAGGTGGGACTGTGTTTGAAGTCAACATTATAGCAGTACCCCAATCTAGAGATGATCCATAAAGCGTGTGCAGTAGCTAAAGTTACAGAGTGCCTCTGTAAAGCGTGCTGTCCCATATTACTACACACCTTGTCTGTGAGTGGTTGCATTTAGGAGGGACACCGTGGAGCCTTTTCCCTCTCCACCCATCCAGCATATCTCTGCCACCTCATTCGCATTGACAGAATGGGGTCCTGCCAGAATTCTTGCATGCACATAATTAACTCCTGCTGCGCTCCCTTACCGTGTGGCTAGGCCTTGGGTCTCCATAATATGGATTAAGTCCTGAACTTTTGGGAAATTGGACATTGGGGAGGGAGCCAGAGCAATAACATCCTTACTGCTGGAGGACCTGTCACCATGCCATATACCACTCTTCATGACAGGCTGCAAAACTCCTTCCACCAGTCCTTGGTTACTCTTGGTAACTGCTCTCTTTCTTTACTCCTCTTTTTAAGTTAACCCTTCATAGTGGACTTGCCTTTTACCCAATATGTGCTTTGCAGGCCCTGTCCTTTCACATGCCAGAAATCATCATGCACCCCTTTAGAGTACCTTCAAACCAAGTTTTGGAACTATTTAGAAACTTTACTTGAAAACTTCCATTATGTGATAAATACAAAACACGTTGCAGTCTAGGACATAACTACTAAAACGTGGCTACCCAGGCATACTTTAAAAGTGTCATTCCATTACTGGCATTCTCCAACAGCTGGTAGTGTCCTCCAGAGCTCCACTATCTTGTTGGACTATGTGGTGCATTATCCTTTGCTGGCTTCCTGTACAGCTCTCCAAACTCAGAACTTCTGAACTCCACTCCAGGCTCTCTCTGGAACTGAACATCCCCTTATTTATATATAACACAGGATCTGGGGGTGGAGCCTGACTATGACGGCACGGGAGAGTGTGCAGTAAGCACTCTCCATTAGCCTCCCCTCGTCTATCCTCCCCATGAGGCTCTGATAGAGAGATCAGCTGCACCGAGTGTGTGCGGTGACTCACCCGGCTGGAGAGGGTTCGCGGTGTCCCGGAGACGGTCGGTTACCTGGTCGGCTACCTGGACCCGGGAGAGAGTTGGGAGAGATCCGGGAGAGGAACGCCTCGGGGTTTTCCTCTGACGTCCTGCGGCGGCTTCGGAAGGAGGAGTGGAGTTGCCGGGGAAACGGTCGGGCTGTCGGTCAGATTGCCTGGAGCCAGGAGAAAGCCGGCTACAGAGGAGGAGTAGGGTTGCCAGGGAGACGCTAGTGAGACGGACGAGGCAGTGGAGCGGCGCCGACACGTGGGCAGCCGCGGAGGAGTCCTGGGAGATCCGGGTGTGGGAGAGCTTGCCTGGCGTGTAAACAAGGAGGAAAAGTGGAGGAGGTAAACCAGCATACTCCCTCCACATTACACCATCTCCACCCTATCTTCCTGAGCCCTCTAATCTTCCTGCTGCCATACAATCCCTACACCATACCATCCCTATAGCCTTACACCACTGCTACAATAAGGTTAACCCTCTAATTTCTATACCTTTCCTAATTTCTAAACCTAACATCTACCAGCACATCACCTCCAAAATAAGGAGATATTTGATGGGAAAGATAAGTGCTATACTTGAGCTATATTAGACCCACAGGAATCCCCTTAAGAACTTATAATGACAAAAGAGGACTGCTTCTGGAGTGATATTCCAATGTGAAGGGTGAGTGATGACCGTGGGTTTCCCTGCAGGTCTGCTTCTACACTCTTTATATATTCGATCTGTACATTGGAACCTTATATACATTGATTCCTCGTATTAGACTTTCAGATGCCTGTAGTAAGACATTGCATTAATTATACAACCTGGAAATAAAAGAATTAGGGGATTCCTAGGGCGGGTCTGAAGATCGGGAGGAGTAGGAGTCCAGGAGAGCAGGAAAAAAGAGTAAAAGCTTTAAAAACAACATGAAAGGTAAAAACCCCAAAGGGAGTGGGCCTAAGAACTCCCAAACTGGTACGATTAAGAAGTATGTGTCACAGGGAAATGTTACCCCAGAAAGATCTCAGGGAATAAATGAAAAAAGTGAATTGGAAATAAGTCTGGATAATAGCCCGAGACTTTCCCTGGGCCCGGTATATAATAGTCAACAATTAATGGAAGGCACTGACCCGAGAGATCGTGAAAGAGATGTGCAAATACCTAATAAAAAAGAAATGGCGGAGATGTTTAAAGGCTTGGAAAAATCAATGAAATGGGGATGATTCGGGAAGAAATGGGACAATTGTTAACTAGGGTGGAGGAAATGGAGGAAAAAGTTCAAACTTATACCCAAACCATCCTAAAATTAGAAAAATGGATATTAGAAGATAGAAAAGAACAAAAGAGATTGCTTTATATGATGGAAGAACAAGAAAATAAAGAAAGGAGAAATAATCTCAGAGTAAGAGGAGTCCCGGAACTGTCACAGGGGGAAGATTTAAAAGACTTAAAAGAGCTAACTGGCAAAATTTTGAACTCCATAATGGGTAAAGCGGATGAGGAGATGTTTAAATTGGACGGAGTATAGAGGATTGGGAAGTATCAACAAGAAAAAGGGATAGAAAAACCAAGAGATATAATTGTCAAATTCCATAACTACGGAGATAGAGAAGAGATATGGAAAAAGATAAAAGGAAAAACAAATATTACATATGGAGAGAAAAATATTCAAATTTTTGCAGATTTAACATCAGAGACTTTGAGAAGGAAGAGATCACTGAAACCCCTATTAGAAGTGATGAAAAACCATAGTGTGAAATACAGATGGGGTCGTGATACAAGTTTAATCGGGTGGAGGGATGGAATTACAGGTATCTTAAAATTTCCGGAAGATATGTAAGATTTCTGTGATAAACTTGGACTGCAGAGACAAGTGATACCGGGTTGGGAAGTGGAAGAGGGAGAGTTGGACATTGGTAGGTCAGGAAAATGGCAGCTGGTTAAAAGAGTAGATAGAGAGACAATAGATAAGGAGACACTGGGGAGGAGGGGGGGAAGGTGAGCGGTCATAGGTGGAGTCGAACCCCTATAGAGGGATCAAAGGTGGAACATGATCCAAAGGCAAAGGAGGCCTGGGGGGGGGAGGATGTTGGGGAGGGGGGAGGGGAAAGGGGAGGGCTATGGTGAGGGAGGGGGAAAAGGATGGTATAAGGGGAAGGTTTTAAAAATACTCTGCATAGGAAGGAGATGTATACAAGAAATATGGAAGATATAAAGTTTATAACATATAATGTAAAGGGGTTGAATAGTCCTGGGAAGAGATTTAAGCTATTTAAGGAGTTGCAACATAGAGAAGCTTCGGTAGTTTTTTTACAGGAGACGCATTTTGAGATTAAGTCAAATATTAAATTAATCACCAGAAACTATCCAACATGGTTCTATGCAGATTCCCCAATTAAGAGAGCTAAGGGGGTGGCAATTGGGTTTGCTAAAAATGTAAGGTGGGAGGTAGAGGAGAGAGAGACGAATCCTGAGGGGAGATTTTTGTTTTTGAAAGGTAGATTGCAGGAAATAGAGTGTACAATAGCGAATATCTACTGCCCAAATAAGAGACCAGAGGTATACCTGAAAGGGATATTAAGAAAATTGATGGATTTTAAAAAGGGAAGACTGATAGTGGCGGGAGATTTGAATCTATGTTTAGATCCACAGATGGATACAACTTCTCGTGTGCAACGAGAGGGAGGTAGGTCTATGAGGACCTTAAAGAAGGAGATACATGAGGGCCAATTAGTGGATATATGGAGAATAACACATGGAAAGGAAAGAGACTATACCTTCTTCTCTAATGCACACGAGACTTACTCGAGATTGGACTATATAATGGTAGATCATCAACTTATCGAGAGGGTGGTTAAAGTAGAAATAGAGACAATGACTATCTCAGACCATGCCCCAGTTATAATGAAGGTAAGATGGGAGAGGCAGTTGACAAGGGGGGTAGGATGGAGGTTAAACGAGGCCCTTCTACTAGACCAAGAGATCGATCAGCAGATCAGAAAGGAGATGGAAAGATATTTTCAGGAGAATGAAACAGGGGATGTGTCAGTGGCCACTGTCTGGGAGTCCCATAAGGTATATATTAGGGGTATATTGATTGCGCTAGGGGCAAAAAAGAAAAGGAAAAGGAGTAAGAAAATGACGGAGCTCTTAAAAGAAATATATGACCTGGAACAGATCCATAAAAATAGAACAACAAGTGAGATAAGGCAGAAGGTAATAGGAAAGAAGAAAGAATTGGAGATATTAATGGAAGAAGAAAGGAGGAGAGTACTCAATAAAGTAGCAGGGGAGAGGTATAGATGGGGAGATCGACCAGAAAAATATTTAATGAAAGCCCTGAGAAAAAAGAAAAATAGAAATTATATAGAAAAAATAAGAAACCCCAAGGGAGAAATGGCTCACTCTACTAAAGAGATCGGGAGGGTGTTCAAGGAATATTACAGTAAGTTGTATAATATTAATTCTCAGAACTTAGTAAATAATAGTGAAAATGAGAACAGAGAAAAAAGAAGGGCATATTTAAAAAATGCAGGATTACCAAAGATAGATGAAGATCTATTGAAATCCCTGGAATTAGAAATCACACAGGAGGAAATAAAAATGGCATTAAAAATTACTAAGGTGGGGAAAAGCCCTGGCCCAGACGGATATACCGTGAGGTATTATAAAAAATATAGTGAACTGTTAATACCTAAATTGAAGGAGTATATGAATGCCCTGGGTGGAGAAATGGAGATTAGACAGGAATCCCTACAAGCCCATGTAACACTTATACATAAGGAAGGGAAGGATCCTACTCAATGTTCTAGTTATAGGCCAATTGCACTCCTAAATATAGATACAAAGTTATATGCAAAGGTTTTAGCAAATAGGATGAAAGATTTGATGCCAGAATGGATCCAGGGGGATCAGGTTGGTTTTGTATCGGGGAGAGAGGGTAGAGATAATGGAATCAGAACTATGTTGTTGATCCAGAAAGCTAAGAAAGGGAAAACCCTGGCAGTGGTGCTCTCGATTGATGCTGAAAAAGCTTTTGATAGAGTAAACTGGAGCTTTATGATGGATACCCTAGAGATCATGGGAGGAGGTGGTAGAATGAGGAAGTGGATAGGAAAGTTGTACAAAATGCCATCAGCAGTTATTTTGGTTAATGGTGAAAAGTCTGAGCCCATAGGGATGTCAAACGGGACAAGACAGGGATGTCCATTATCCCCATTGCTGTATGTGTTATCATTGGAACCCTTGCTGGAAACAATTAGGAAGAACGTAGATATAGAGGGAATACAAATAGGGGAAACTGAACATAAGGTGGCAGCTTTTGCAGACGACCTGTTGTTTTATGTGGGAAATCCTAGGATAACACTCCCGAATTTAATAAAAAGTTTAAAGAGTATGGGGAAATATCAAATTTAAAAATCAACCCGACAAAAACTGAGATCTTAAATGTAAATCTTCCAAATAGTGAGAAAGAAAAGATACAAAAAGAATTCCCTTTTATATGGAGAGATAGAGAAATAAAATATTTAGGGGTTAAACTTACTGCTTCATATACAAAATTATATAAATTAAATTATATTGCTCTTCTAAATGAGATCAAAGAGGAACTGAAGATACTGGGAAGAGGAATCCCCTCTTGGTTAGGACGAATAAATCTGATAAAAATGATAATTGTACCCAAAGTCTTGTATAAATTTCAGATGATCCCAATAAGACTCCCAGAGGCCTTTTTTAAAGAAATTAAAAAGATGATAACAAAATTTATATGGAAAAATAAAAAACCTAGAATATCCTATGACCTGATGAGTAGAGGTAAAGAGAGGGGGGGATTGGGAGTGCCAGATTTTAGGAGATACTATAATGCTGTAGTTTTAACAAGAATTTATGATTGGACACACAATATAAGGGGGGAAAAGGTGGGTTAAGATAGAGAATGATCTGAGTGGAGTTGACCTGAGTAGAAACACATGGGCACCAGCACAATATAGAGGTTTAAAAGATACCACGAGTGTGTATACACTGAATGTTTTAAAGGTTTGGGATAATTTACATAAACGTATGAAGTGGGATTTAAATTCACAATTAATGTCACTAAGGAATATGGAGTATTTCCCACCAGGTATAGAGGGGAGTATGGGAAAATGGATTAAAAAGGAAGACATTCAACTAAGGGATATTATGGATGGACAGAAATTGAAAACATTAAAAGATTTAAAGAAAGGTGAAAGGGAACTTTTTATTAAGATTGATGAGTGGAAATATCACCAATTAAAACACTTCGTTGAGGGTCTTCCGAAACCTATGAGAGGGAGAAAGGAGTGGAACTTGTTTGAGAGGTTGTTGGAATCACGGGGAGATGGGAAACGGGGCACGGCAAAAATTTATAAAATTCTCACTGAGTTAGTCACGGAAGTAAAACCAATGTACATAGAAAAATGGGAAAAGGATTTGGAGATAGAGATAGATGAGGATAAACAGAGGAAAATATATAGACTCACACATGAAAATATCAGTATGAGAGAAGTGGAGGTAAATGATAAAAGTTTGGTAAGATGGCACATCACACCAATTGTGGAACATAAAATGGGTATAGAGAGAACACAAGAGTGCTGGCGTGGGTGTGGAAAGATTGGTACGTGGTTTCATATTTGGTGGGAGTGCCCAAGGATTCAAAGTTTTTGGGAGACAATGGTCAACTTAATAGAGAAAATCTCAGGGATAAAGATAGGATTAAATCCAGAAGTGTGCTTATTACATAAAACAGATTTACCAGTGAATAAATACAAAGACTCGGGTATATGGTACTATGTGAATGCAGCAAAGGGTTTGATACCTAAATTCTGGCATAGTTTAGAGGTTCCGAAAGAAAAGGATTGGGTAGAGAGAGTAAATCAGATTAGTAAGATGGAGAAATTGTATTATATTCAAGAAGATAAGATGGAGATATATAATAGGAGATGGGAGAAACGGGAAGATTTTGTACATCAAACGAATATATATGAAGCAATGAGAAATGATAAGAGAGGTTTCTGGATTCTATAGGGAAGGATGTAAGAGAAAAAAAAAAATGCAGAGTGGGAGGGTGGAGGGATGTTGTAGGGTGTAAGGGTAGAGGTAAGGGATATAAAAAAGGGGGAAATAGAAGGAGATAGGATTAAGAATTTTATATATTATGAGAATGTTGATGAAATGTATTGTTATGCTCTTTTTTTCCTTTTCCTTTTATTATATATATATTTATAAATATGGAAAATTAATAAATATTTGAATTAAAAAAAAAATAACACAGGATCTAGTGCAGGCCCTTGAAAAAGCCCAGGAACCGCGGTCCCAGCAGTTAACTTCTTCCCCAGCCTGGGCAGACCAACTAGCTATACTAAATACAAAACTCCCTGTAGGCACCAGACTATAATCTTTCATTGCAACTGGTGAACTTGTGGCTGAGAAGCTAATTATAATAACTTGGGTGAGGGTTTGTGTTTTTTGTGTGCACAATGTTCTATTCATCACATTCATTAAATTTGGTTGTCCAGGCCGGACCACTGTCTGGACGTCATCATGCATTTCAGATACCAGCTTGACCTTCTTCACATGTCATGTCAGAGAGGGCCTTCACAGCAATGGGGTGATTTTGAGTGCACACTGTGTCACTCATCATATTATCCATTTTTTGGATATCCAGGGTGAACCAATCTCTTAATGTGGTTCACTATGTCTTTCAGGTGCCAGCCTGCCCTGCTGCATGTGTCATGTCAGAGTGGGACTTTTCTTAAAATAAAATTTTTATTGGTTTTCAACATTTCTCATAGAATGAAAAAGGAAGCAAAGCAAACAACATATGTATCAGCAAGTAAAAAGGACATGATATCTTCTAAAAGCATCAGTAGAGTTCAAAAATGGAAAGGGCCTTTATTGCAGCAAGTCAAATGGCTAAGGAATTGCAATTCATTTTTATTGGTATTTTTCATTTGTATTTTATTTTTCCTGGGGGGTAAGGTGCATATTTTTGATAGCATACTGTTTTCCTCATCACATTTATTTACCTCTGCGTTTCCAAGTTGAACCACTGGAAGTAAATGGCTCTACATATTCTTTAGGTACTAGACTTTCCTGCTGTACATGTCATGTCAGAGAGGGCCTGTAATGCAGTGGGTTGAATTTGCAACTAAGATGCATTTTATTTATCAGAATGAAGGTTCACTTTTTTGGGTTTAACCTCCCTGGCGGTATTCCTGAGTGTAGCTCGGGGTAAACTTTCAGTACCAAAAGCGGTAACCCTGAGCTACACTCGGGAGTACACTGCAGCGTTGCTCCGGGATCCCTCGATCACTTACCTTGTCCTGCGCTCCTGCGATATCCCCCCTGCAGCGTCCCCGGCCATCTCCTCCGGCCGATGCCGGAATCCGTCTTCCGGGTTCCCTTCCCTGCGAGCGTCGGGACGGGCGAGTGATGGAACTGGCGGGAAATTCAAAAATTTTAAAAGTGACATTCACTCAATACACTAAAATCTGATAGTATTCCATTACTGTATCAAACCATTTCACATACGAAAAAGAGGAGGAGCCTAATCGTGGCGGTGTGAGAGAGGGCGATGTGAGTGCGGAGAGCAGGATAACCGCCCTCCCTCCCTTGATGTTCCCAATGGAAGCTGCTAAAGTCCCCGACTAAGATCTTACGGATGAGGGGGGGTCCCGAGAGTGAAGCGGAGGAGACGGAGCTGCGGGAGTCCTGGACGGTGAGACGGCAGGGAACCTCTCGCTTGTGATTGCTGGGAGAGCGGGTGACGGGAGGCAGTCACGTGACCCGCCGAAGGGCAGTACTGGGAGACAGAGAAGCCGGCTGGCTTCCTGAATCAGAGGGAGACGCCGATTTTCTGACTCAGCAGGAGAGGAAGGAGAGAAAAAAACGGCTGGCTTTCTTTGAAACCGAAGCCGCTGTGGTAGAGAGATCCACATGATTGTCGGTACCCACGAGTGAAACGGAGAGAGAGAGAAGAAAAGAGACTCGGAGAAGCCCCCCCCCCACCTCCCCCCCCTCCTCTTCTACCCCCTCTCCCCCCCCTTCCCCCCCCTTAGTCGAAGGGAAAAGGAGCAGAGCCACACCAGAATGCTGACAGCCTCACTGGAATGAAGCAGCTGGAAGGAGGGTGAGTGAGAGTATCTGGACTATGTATTAAACTTGTTCATGGATAGCTTCTTGGCGTGGCAGAAGAAATATATATAGAGAAAAAGGGGGAACCACCAAATAGGTTGAAGAAAGTAGAACTCACCTAAAGGACTTATTCTCAGCATATATCTTAAAGTTTAAAAGGAGAACCCAGATACATTTAAAAATATGAAGAGCAAAAATAGTAAAGGGAATGCCCCCAAACACGCCCAATCAGGAACAATTAGAAAATTTACATCTCAAGGTAATGTGACCCCAGAAAGAACTCAGGGGGCAGGTGAAAAAAGTATAATGGAGAACAGTATGGATAAAAGCGCCAGATCTCCAGTGGAAATGGATAATAACCAACAAATATCAGGGGAAATAGAGTTAAAAGAAAATGAAGGAGAACTACAAATCCCAAATAAAAAGGAAATGGCAGAAATGTTTAGAAATCTGGAAAAATCAATTAAACAGGAAATGGGAATTATTCGGAAAGATCTGGGACATCTCTTGACTAGAGTAGAAGATACAGAAGAAAAAATCAATAAACATGCTCAAACTCTTTCTGAACTGAACAATCAGATATTAGAGATTAGGCAAGAACAGAAAAAACTGGGATATAAATTGGAGATACAAGGTAACATGCACAGGAAAAATAATCTCAGGATAAAAGGAATTCCGGAGCTTACACAAGATAAAGATTTAAGAGAGACGATACAAAAAATCTTAAACTCCATTATGGGTAGATCTAGAACAGAGACATTCATATTAGACAATATATATAGATCAGGAAAGGCCCAACGAGATCGGGCGGAAGAGAGACCGAGAGATGTAGTGGTTCAATTTAATAAAATTGGAGAGAGAGAAGAAATATGGAAGAGGATAAAAGGAAGATATAATATTGAATATGAAGGAAAAAATATACAAATCTTTGCAGACTTGACACCCGAGACATTATGGAGAAAGAGATCACTGAGACCTTTAATAGAACAGATGAAAAAACAAAATATACAGTATAGATGGAGCGGCTCAATGTGTCTAATCGGATGGAAGAATGGAGTTACTGCATACCTGAGATTTCCTGAGGATTTGAGAGACTTTTTTGACAAACTTAACATTCAAAGAGTAGGGGTTCCAGGTTGGGAGGTAGAGGGAGGGGAAAACGTCGAGGGAAAAGAGCAATGGCAGCAAGTTAGAAGAAAGAATAAAGAAGGGATGGAAAGGGGAACATTGAGGGAATTGGAGGGACGGTGAACCGTACAAGGTTAGAGTTCTACCTCAGGGCTAAGATCCAAATGTGACAGTAAGCTCACAAAGGATTAGATGGCAAAAAATAGGCCTGTTGGGAGGGGGGGGGGTTGGGGGGGGAGAGTGGAGGGATAAGAGGGTTGTCGAAGGGGGAGGGGGGAGGGGGATGCTGGGGAGGGGGGAGGTGAAGAGGGAGGGTTGTGGGGGGGGAGGGGGTGAAAGATGGTATAGGGGGAAGGTTTTAAAAATACTCTGCATAGGGATGAGATGTATTCAAGAATTATGGAAGATATAAAATTTATAACATATAATGTAAAAGGGTTGAATAGTCCTGGGAAGAGATTTAAGCTATTTAAAGAGTTACAACATAGAGAATCCTCGGTAGTTTTTTTACAGGAGACGCATTTTGAGATTAAGTCAAATATCAAATTAAATACTAGAAATTATCCAACATGGTTCTATGCAGATTCCCCAATTAAGAGAGCCAAAGGGGTGGCAATTGGGTTCGCTAAAAATGTAAGGTGGGAGGTGGAGGAGAGAGAGACAGATCCTGAGGGGAGATTCTTGTTTTTGAAAGGTAGATTACAGGAAATAGAGTGCACAATAGCGAATATTTATTGCCCAAATAAGAGACCAGAGGTATACCTGAAAGGGATATTAAGAAAATTGAGGGACTTTAAAAAAGGAAGACTGATAATGGCGGGAGACTTGAATTTATGTCTGGATCCACAGATGGATACAACATCTCGTGTGCAACGAGAGGGAGGTAGGTCTATGAGGATCTTGAAGAAGGAGATATATGAGGGTCAACTAGTGGATATATGGAGGATAATGCACGGAAAGGAAAAAGACTATACCTTCTTCTCTAATGCACACGAGATTTATTCAAGACTGGACTATATAATGGTAGAACATCAACTTATTGAGAGGGTGGCTAAAGTAGAAATAGAGACAATGACTCTCTCAGACCATGCCCCAGTTATAATGAAAGTAAGATGGGGGAGACAACTGACAAGAGGGGTAGGATGGAGGTTAAACGAGGCCCTTCTATTAGATCAAGAGACTGATCAGCAGATCAGACGGGAAATGGAAAGATATTTTCAGGAGAACGAAACAGGAGATGTTTCAATGGCCACTGTCTGGGAGTCCCATAAGGTATATATTAGGGGTATATTGATTGCGTTAGGGGCAAAAAAGAAAAGAGAAAGGAGTAAGATAATGACAGGGCTCTTAAAAGATATAAATGACCTGGAACAGATCCATAAAAATAGAATAACATGTGAGATAAGACAGAAGATAATAGGAAAGAAGAAAGAATTGGAGATACTAATGGAAGAAGAGAGGAGGAAAGTACTCAATAAAGTTGCAGCGGAGAGGTATAGATGGGGAGATCGTCCAGGAAAATATTTAATGAAGGCCCTGAGAAAAAAGAAAAATAGAAATTACATAGAAAAAATAAGAAACCCCAAGGGAGAAATGGCTCACTCTACTAAAGAGATTGGGAAGGTATTTAAGGAGTATTACAATAAGCTGTATAATATTAAGTCTCAAAACTTAGTAAATAATAGTGAAAATGAGAACAAAGAAAAAAGAAAGGCATATTTAAAAAATGCAGGACTACCAAAGATAGATGAAGATCTATTGAAATCCCTGGAATTAGAAATCACACAGGAGGAAATAAAAATAGCACTAAAAGATACTAAGGTGGGGAAAAGTCCTGGCCCAGACGGATACACCGTGAGGTATTATAAAAAATATAGCGAATTATTAATACCAAAGATGAAGGAATATATGAATGCCTTGGGGGGAGAAATGGAGATTAGACAGGAATCCCTACAAGCCCATGTAACACTTATACACAAGGAAGGGAAGGATGCTACTCAATGTTCAAGTTATAGGCCAATTGCACTCCTAAATGTAGATACAAAGTTATATGCGAAGGTCTTAGCAAATAGGATCAAAGACTTAATGCCAGAATGGATCCAGGGAGATCAGGTTGGTTTTGTATCAGGGAGGGAGGGTAGAGATAACGGAATTAGAACTCTGTTGTTGATCCAGAAAGCTAAGAAAGGGAAAACCCCGGCAGTGATTCTCTCGATCGATGCTGAAAAAGCTTTTGATAGAGTAAACTGGAGCTTTATGATGGACACCCTAGAGATCATGGGGGTAGGTAGTAGAATGAGGGAATGGATAGGAAAATTGTATAAAACGCCATCCGCGGTTATTTTGGTCAATGGTGAAAAATCTGCACCTATAAGGATGTCAAATGGGACTAGACAGGGATGCCCACTGTCCCCTTTATTGTATGTGTTAACATTGGAACCCTTACTAGAAACAATTAGGAAGAACGTAGATATAAAGGGAATACAAATAGGGGAAACGGAACATAAGGTGGCAGCTTTTGCAGACGATCTGTTGTTTTATGTGGGTAATCCTAGGATAACACTCCCGAACTTAATAAAAAGCTTAAAAGAATATGGAGAAATATCAAATCTAAAAATCAACCCGACAAAAACCGAGATCTTGAATATAAATCTCCCGAATAGTGAGAAAGAAAAGATAAAAAAAGAATTCCCTTTTACATGGAGAGATAGAGAGATAAAATACTTAGGAGTTAAACTTACTGCTTCATATTCAAAATTGTATAAATTAAATTATATTTCCCTTTTAAACGAGATTAAGGAGGAATTGAAGAAATTGGGAGGAGGAATCCCTTCCTGGTTAGGACGAATAAATCTGATAAAAATGATAATTGTACCCAAAGTTTTGTATAAATATCAAATGATCCCAATAAAACTCCCAGAAGCATTTTTTAAAGAAATTAAAAAGATGATAACAAAATTTATATGGAAAAATAAAAAATCTAGAATATCGTATGATTTGATAAGTAGAGGAAAAGAGAGAGGGGGACTGGGAGTGCCAGATTTTAGGAGATATTATAATGCTGTAATTTTAACAAGAATTTATGATTGGACACACAATATAAGGGGGAAAAGATGGGTGAAGATAGAGAATGATCTGAGTGGAGTTGACCTGAGTAGAAACATATGGGCACCAGCACAATATAGAGGCTTAAAAGAAACCACGAGTGTGTTTACATTGAATGTCTTATAGGTTTGGGATAATTTACACAAGTATATGCACTGGGATTTTAATTCACAATTAATGTCACTAAGGAATATGGAGTACTTTCCACCAGGTATTGAGGGGAGTATGGGAAAATGGATCAAAAAGGAAGACATTCAACTAAGGGATATTATGGACGGAAAGAAGTTGAAAACATTGAAAGATTTAAAAAAAGGTGGAAGGGAACTTTTTATTAAGATTGATGAGTGGAAATATCACCAATTAAATCACTTTGTTGAGGGTCTTCCGAAACCCATAAGAGGGAGAAAGGAGTGGAACTTGTTTGAGAGGTTGTTGGAATCACGGGGAGATGGAAAACGGGGCACGGCAAAAATTTATAAAATTCTTACCGAGTTAGTCACGGAATTAAAACCAAGCTATATAGCAAAATGGGAAAGGGATTTAGGAGTGGAGATAGATGAGGATAAACAGAGGAAGATATATAGACTCACACACGAGAACATTAGCATGAGAGAGGTGGAGGTAAACTATAAGAGTTTAGTAAGATGGCACATTACACCAATTGTGGAGCACAAAATGGGTATAGAGAGAACACAAGAGTGTTGGCGTGGCTGTGGAGAGTTTGGTACATGGTTTCACATTTGGTGGGGGTGCCCAAGGATACAAAATTTTTGGGAGACAACGGTCAACTTAATTGAGAAAATCTCAGGAATAAAGATAGGATTAGACCCACAAGTGTGTTTATTACATAAAACAGATTTACCAGTGAATAAATATAAAAACTCGGGTATATGGTACTTTATGAATGCAGCGAAGGGTTTGATACCTAAATTCTGGCATAGCTTGGAGGTTCCGAAAGAGAAGGACTGGGTAGAGAGAGTAAATCAGATTAGTAGGATGGAGAAACTATACTATATCCAGGAAGATAAGATGGAGATATATAATAGGAGATGGGAGAAATGGGAAGATTTTGTACACCAAAGGAGTATATATGAAGTAATGCTAAGAGAAGATTCTTAACTTTATACAGAAGGAAGAGAAAAATGCAGAGTGGGAGGGTGGAGGGATGTGGTAGGGTATAAGGGTAGAGGGAAGGGAAAAGAAGAAAAAGGAGGTAATAGAAAGAGAATAAGAGTAAGAATATTATATGAGAATGTAGATGAAATGTATTATGTTCTTCTTTCATGTTCCTCTTTTTTCTTTTTATATTTAATTATAAATATGAAAATTTAATAAATATTTGAATTAAAAAAAAAAAAACCATTTCACATACATTTTGTCCCGAGTGCTTTGTCCGGCGCCCTGCCTGCATTTTTACTGTTCTTTCTGCCTGGAAACTGAGAAACGTCCATGGCGTCCAAAAAGCGTCCCTTTAGGTCAAAAGCGGTTTTAGACCGGCTAGAGAACAGCGATAGTAAATCAGAACCACTTGCAGAATTGAGTGATAATGATTCGTGGGGGAAATTCCTCATCAGACGCTGAAAACAATTCTGCGACTTTGCTCAATGATGTGCGAACTTGGCGCTCTATTTCAAATTTCAGTGTTTTTGATTTGATTATATTATTGAATTAAATTTATTATTATTGTATTATTATTTTTTATGATTATTTATTAAAGTATAATTAATGATTTCGTGTTTCAAGTTTTATCATCCCCGGGATGTTTACTAGACTCTTGTTCGGACAGATTTCAGTGAGTTATTCCTAAAAATTATAGGCCTACAATAAAAAAATGACATATTTCCATGCAAAAAAATGTACCGCTTTGAGCTCAGAAATATGAACATAATCATACCGCTAGGGAGGTTAAAGTGTTTTCCTTTTTTTTTGGGGGGGGGGGAAGAGATTACAATAAAGCAGTGAATTTCTGGGACCATAAAGGCAGCTCTTGATCAGACTTTCAGCAACAGCTGCCTTATACATTATAGTTAACACAAATCTTAAAATACAATAATTAACATTTTAAAGATACAATTAAAAATGATTAATAAAAATTACAGTTGATTATTTCACAGCCATAAATATTGTCCAGACTCACTCCACAGTATGTAAGTGTTTTTACAAGGTGGCTATTAAATAGGGAGAAAGCAGCCAGGTTTATAATCAAGAATAAAAAAAATTAAAAAATTAGAGTGCCTTATTTCACAGAAAAAAAAGGAAATATTGCACTGACTTGGTGCATATTATGGGACCTAATAAGAAGGTGCTAAGCGAGCGCCACCTTTAGCTATAGAGAATAGAAATCAAGCTGCTGGAACACCAAAAAAGGTAACCATAAAAACCTCCAATATAATATATATCACAGAAAATAGGTGCAGCGCTAATAAATATATGAATATATATGATATATACTGTATAATACAATATCAGCAAGTGCAGAATGAATATCACTTAATGGTGATTATTAGTGACTGAACAGTTCAAGGTGATAAAATCGTGTGGATCCTGAGGGATCACAATTTCAGGTGCACGGGTGTCTTGATCCAAAAGTGATGGATGATGTGATTCAAATGAATGAAATACGCACTCACCAGAAGTGCGTTTAAAATACGCAATATGAAATTCCTGCGTCATCAAGCAGTAAGTAGGTCATCTGTTTCCAGGTCAGATCACATCATAAATCACCATCCAGGCACATCAGCGTGTAGGATTCCCTGGTCCGTTAGCATGTATCACCATCATGTGTTCCAGATTGCCACCTGCGGTGGTCAGATGTCCAGTTGCTGTAGCCCCTCTGACGCGTTTCGTGCGATGCACATAGTCATAGGGAGAAAGGGCTTATGTATCAGCTATGGTGATACATGCTAACGGACCAGGGAATCCTACACGCTGATGTGCCTGGATGGTGATTTATGATGTGATCTGACCTGGAAACAGATGACCTACTTACTGCTTGATGAAGCAGGAATTTCATATTGCGTATTTTAAACGCACTTCTGGTGAGTGCGTATTTCATTCATTTGAATCACATCATCCATCACTTTTGGATCAAGACACCCGTGCACCTGAAATTGTGATCCCTCAGGATCCACACGATTTTATCACCTTGAACTGTTCAGTCACTAATAATCACCATTAAGTGATATTCATTCTGCACTTGCTGATATTGTATTATACAGTATATATCATATATATTCATATATTTATTAGCGCTGCACCTATTTTCTGTGATATTATGGGATCTATTCCTAAAAAAATGTGCTGTGTGAATGTACAGCAGCCAAAGGGAACTTTGTGGCACATAGGTTACCTTATTATCACAAAAAAAAATACTATAATGTTAGTTTATGTTAAAATGCTTAAAAATTAAACTAAATATATGTTTTCTTTTTTATATGGACCACAAATGTTACACAAATAAGATAATAAAAACTAACAAATTTTTAAAAGCTAATAAAAAATGGAAAATATTTTTGTTTTAAGGCAGCTAATAAATAGATAATTAAACTGCAATGCTGGCCTTTTTCTTAAACCAGAAATTCACAATATGATAAAAATACAATCCTACTTTTAGTTGAATGATAGTAATCTGGTAAGTATGACAAAACTAACACATAGCATGAGATAATCTACTAAAGAAAAGAGCATCAATATGGAAAAGGCCAACAGTTCAAACCAGGGGCGGACTGACCATTCGAGCACCGGGCACTGCCCAAGGGCCCGGGGTCAATAGGGGGACCCATGAAATGCCCCTGGTACCTTTTCTAGGCTTTTTTGGGTGTGCTTTGAATGTGGGCAAGGACACAGGGGCCCCATGATCCTCTATTGCCCGGGGGCCCCATGAATTGTCAGTCCGCCCCTGGTTCAAACAGACTAAAATGTCAGGGTAATTAAAGGAAGATCAGGTGATTAGCTAAAATACAATATTAAAACTGAATAATAAAATGTGGGACAGATTTTAACAATACTAAATTGGAACACAAAATTGGAAACAATGCATACTGAAACTATTGAGGTAAGAAGAATTCTTTTTTACAGCCTAAAAAGAGAGGAGAAAAGAGACCAAAAGGCACAAAAGGGCCCGGTGTACTGTTGTGATTTTCAATACCATGACAGCTTGATTGTGGTAATCATTGCAAAACATAAATGGCTGTTTGCAAACAACTTTCATTTTGGAAGATCGTGAATGATTTGTGCTTGACTCTGAATGAATGTTTGCCCACAAAATGAAAATCTGAATTAGTGGCATAATTCTGCTGCAATTGTGTGCTGCAATCCCTACCATACAACATGGAGAACAATCTTAGCTGTTTGGGGGTTATGTGAGCTACACAGGGAACTAAGGCACAATCCATGGCAAGATGAATGTAGCATAGTGGGCTCTGCTCACAAAAGAAGATTTCATGCGATATTCAGGTGTCTGGACACATTTTCCCTAACTGTTGCATACGATCCTGAAACTGTCAATTCACTATACTGTTTTGCGGTATGTACTGCAAAATGCTTGAAACGCTCAGTAAATACCGCATGAAAAGACATTAAAGTCAATTCACAGAAGGAAATAAATAATCAAATGCATGCAGTAATTTAGCAGTGATTCAGGCATGCAGTATTTAACCACCTCCCGTCCAGCCGTTGTATATAAACGGCCAGACGGTGGCAGTGCAGGGGCGGGTGGCCATTTATAAATAGCCTCCCCGCCCCCTGCTTGTGCGCACTCCCCGGGAGCGCGCAGCACCGCGATCCAGTGCCCGCTGTGTCCTCCGGACACAGTGGACTACTTTTTTTTTTTTTTTTTTTTTTTTTTTTTTTTTTTTTAATTTAAATATTTATTAGTTTTTCATATTATTACAAAAAATTCCAAAAGAAGAGGTAACAATACATATAAATATCCCATACATTTCTACCTTACCCCTTCTAATAAATCTTTTCTTTCCCTCCCCTCCCTGCCCTTTCCCGCCCCCCTTCCCCCTCCCTCCACTTAGCACGTTCTATACTCTCTCGAGGCACAATAGTATCTTAATTTATAGTTTTCTATACTTCTCTTTCATTCCTGAGTTTTCCCATTTTTCCCATCTTGTATAGTATATTCCCATCCTATCTTCCTGCATATAGTAAGATCTTTCCATTCTACTTATCTGATTTACTCTGTTGATCCAATCCTCCTCCTTCGGCACCTCTGTTTTTTGCCAGAACTTGGGTATCAACCCCTTTGCAGCGTTTAGATAGTACCATATGCCTGATTCTTTATATTTATTTACTGAGATCCCAGCATTATGTAGAAGACACATCGTTGGGTCCAGCCCTATGTCATTTCCAGTTATTATTTCTATTGAGTTCACTATTGTCTTCCAGAAAGCCTGAATTTTCGGACATTGCCACCATATGTGAAACACCGTGCCCTCCTCCCCGCAACCTCTCCAACACATTTTAGAATTCTCCCTCCTCATCTTGTGCTCAATACTCGGTGTAATATGCCATCGTGTCAAACATTTATAATTAATCTCCACGTCTCTCATACAAACATTCTCGTGTATCAATCTATACATCTTGTTCTGTTGGTCCTCATCCAACACCACCTCCATATCTCTTTCCCATTTCGTTATAAAAATTAACTTTGTGTCTGTGTCTAATTCTGTGAGTATTCTATAAACTTTAGCAATACCGTGTTTCCCATCTCTACGTGTTTCTAACAACCTTTCAAACCTATTCCAATCCTTTTTTAATCTCAGGGGTTTTGGTAGTTTTCCAATAAAACATTTTAACTGATGATATTTCCACTCGTCTATTCCAATAAAACTTTCTCCCTTCTTCTCTTTTAATTCTTTAAATGGTCTCAATTCCCCCTCATCCAATACATCTCTCAGTTGGATATCTTCCCTTTTAAACCATCTACCTGATATCTCATCCTTTCCTGGGGGGAAATAATCGGAATTTACGAGAGGCATTAATATAGAATTGAATTCCCATTTCCTATTTTTGTGTAAATTATCCCATTCCCTTAAGACATTTAAGGTGTAAATACTTGTGCTTTCTTTAATTCTTCTAAAATGTGCTGGGACCCATAAGGACACAGTGGACTACTGATCGTCGTACGGGACCTCTGTGCGAGGTTCCGATCATGTGATCACTGATTGGTCAATCCTCTCCACACAATCCAAAACTATCCTTTAGGTATGCTTTAAATAAATACAAAAATATCTTTCTAAATGTCAAATTTTGAAAGAGAAGGAAAAATTCACACAAATATCCTTCTTCCACCTTCCACCAATAAAAAAGATGTAAAAGAAAGGTATTTATATACTTTCATTACATTTCAATATTTCACACTTAGAAAGATATTTTGTATTTTCTTAAATTAACTTCATTGTTATGTGTGTCCTGTGAAAACAGTTTCCCTTTAACTGGTATTCTAGTCACCTTCTTACTTTTGTATGAATACATCTGCTGCAGGGAGCGCACTGACTTAGTGAGTTGGCGTACTTAAACCATTTTACCTCTTTATTAGCAATAAAATCTGACAGGGGTTCTAATCCTTCCCCACTGTATCCATCCCACTATTTATCACATAAGATAAAATGGTTTCATGACATAAATACTGCATAGTATTGATGAATGTTGATGAAATACCAGGTGCATTATTTTACCAGCAATTTTTTCGTGAATTGCAAAAACATTTGCAAAAAATGCTATTAAGTATTTTACCCCAAATTTTAAAGAGGAAAATACCGCTTTGTAAATGGAGCCCATTACCAGCATACTGGAGGGAAATTTGCACCCAGAAGCTACAAATGGGACTTACATTCCTACATGGCAATGATCCAAACATATAGCTAGAGCACAAAAAAAGTGAAGGCTATGAAGTGGCTATCACAATCTCTTGGGCCAATGACGTCAATGAGTCACTTTTTGGAGATCCCAAACATGTAGTTCATACTAGACAACCAAAGAATTTATAGGGCCTGGCGGCCATTTACACCTCTCTCTGCCAACGACAATCCTACAAACCATGTAGTATTACTGCCCCCCGACTCACTGTAAGCCTAGTTTCTGACAGAAGCCATTTAACCAATATTTGTTTTATTGGATGGTGGGAAGATGTCCACTAAACCATTTATTCCCATCCAGTTAGTGTACAGATAGGATTTATCATCTGGATATCAACACTGGGAAGCCAAATTGCTTGCAGACAAGTCAGTCCCGGGACAAGGTGGTCCTTTAGTACCCAAGAATAAAAATCCAATGTGGGTTCCCATGAGCCGTGAACTATTTCTGCAGCATAGATTGGAAGTCCCAAACTTTATGAGCCCTTCTTCTGCTGGATCGTGGCAGCTGCCTCTACTGCCTACCCTTTGGCCTTGCCCTGAGTTACATTGCACATTTTGAATCCAGTATTATTTCTACACCTTAAATCAGTAAATCTTTTACATTTTGAATTTTGAAGAGATATAGGTGTTTGGTTTGTACATTTCTTTAAAAGAGTAGACGGGTTCCTGATATTTGGATAATTGGTTGGTCTAAAGCTGTGCAGAGTTACCTACCTTTTTGAGTAACGCATATCACTCATGAACATCTGCAGTCTACAGATATCAATTATCTAAGGTCATTTTATAGTTTCCTACATACATTATTAAGTCCTTTGGGTTTTCTATCATCGTTCCTTCTGTATAATAGTATCTACTGAGCCTTTGTTGACATAGCCGTGTATTTACCACTAATGAGCCATGTGTAAAAAGAAGTCTCTGGAGTAACTACTGATTCATTCTTATTATTTTATTCCTATTTTATTAATTAAGACTAGCAAAACAGAAAACTCCATAATACACATAGAAATAGAAAATCTATGGGTCCCAGTCTAGTTTTTCAGCAAAGATTGGGGCTCACACATTCTGATTGTAACAATTCTAACCGAGTCCTACTAGTGTTTATTATACATTGGGATTGATTTACTTTGCACTGGAGAGTGCAAAATCAGGTTCACTTCTGCATAGAAACCAATCAGCTTCCAGGTTTTATTACCAAAGATTAATTGAACAAGTTGAAGTTAGAGCAGCGTTTCCCAACCTTTTTACAGATAAGGCACCTTTAATATTATGGACAATGTCAAGGCACTCTTTAAAATGATGGACAGTATTGAGGCACCCCATTCTAAAATGTAAAAGCTATTCTAATAGTTTTATATAATGCAGCGATATCCACACATGTACGACACCCAACATCAGAGGTAATTTATTCTTCCAAAGCAAATACACTTTTGCACACTGGTACTGACTAGTATTCCATTGTTTCTTTTCTCCCTCAGTTTTTTTCCATCACTAAGCTAATGTGACCCCAGCACTGATGGAGAGGGGCAGGGGAGGGTCAAAAAAAGATGCTGCGCAGGCAACTAACATCCTCCTTATCAACTGATGATGTCATTGATTATCAGGACACTGGTGGCAAAAAGGTTGTAATGGCGCACAGTGAAAGCCTGTGGCTTTGTGTAACTAAGCAGGCTTGATCCACCTGTTGGCTTGTGTACAAGTTTTGGGCAATTTTTAGACATTTTGCCAAGGCACCCCTGAGGAAACCTCAAGGCACCCCAGGGTACTTGGGCACCCTGGTTGAAAAATGCTGGGTTAGAGGCTGATTGGTTTCTATATAGAAGTGAGCCTGATTTTAGCTTTCGTAAATAAACCCTGTTGTGTAATATTTTCCATACTGGACCACTCCACATTGGTGCATGAAGTAGTTTCAAGAGAAGGGGACTAGTCTGGGGCAATGGGAACATTTGCCTCTTGGGCCAGTATTAATAATTTAACCCCAGCCTGCAATGCTGGCAGAGAAAGCTACTTGATTGTCAGTTTATTGTTTACAAGACAGACTGCTCTTGTTCACATCTGAGCAGAAGATTCTGTATTTATTCAGTGACAGAGACAGCTGCTGCACAGAACACAGAGCAGCTGATGTTCAGTCACTCTCCATCCACCAGAGGGCGAGGTGAGGACATGCACTGTTAGAGACCTTTGAGAGTAAACATGGAAGATTGTGGGGAGTGTAGTTCTCTAAAAGACGTAGTCATTACCACAGGCTTGCTATAAACTGCAATTGCCAGCAGAAAAAAATTAAAGAGGAGGGGTTGAAATAGTTTTCTCCTGACAGATGAAGAAGTCTCTCATTCCTTGGGGAGAAGAGGACTGGGACAAACTGCAACCCACCTGAGAGCCGTGAGGGTGGTGAGCTTGTGATTCCTACCTAAGAGCAGTGGAGGCAAACCAGATGCTATTCTGGAGCCTTGGAGGATGTAAGCATGTGATTTAAAGAACCTTGGAACTTTCAATGGGGTATTTTGAGCCACCTTTAAAAGACCCTTTCTCACTAAATGATACATGTATTTTAGCTATTTTTATTGGTACATATCTTACAGGCCACTGCCAAGCTCTCCAAGGCCTTTTTTGACAATCCCTTGCCCCCTTACCTGTTAGCCCAGGAAATGGCCATTACTGATTTACAATTGTCAGCTCTTATTGACTTCAATGGAGCTTGGATTTGGAATCTAAACTTTGGTAATAATCTCAGACCTTGCACCAAACCAAACCTAGGTATGTTTGGCTCTGATGGGCCGAAAAAACCCTGTTCGGTTCATGGTGAAACATTCAAACATAACAAAAGTTCAGCTGCGAGCTTCAAACAGAGGGCACAATTCACTACACAGTATGATTCTTTATTGTTTCAGCTATTAGTAGAGTTCCCTGCTGACAGCTGAATGTAAAAAGAATTGCCAATATTGCCCAACAATTAAAAAAAAAATAAAATAAAATAAAGCATGCCCTCATATCCATACCAAACCTTCTGGGTCTATTATAGATTTTGAGGGGAACCGCCATGCCAATATTTTCTTAAAAATAGCATAGGGGTCCTCCCCAAAATTCATACCAGACCCTTATCTGAGCATGCAGCCCGGCAGGTCAGGAAGGGGAGAACCTCCTGAACCATACCAGACCACATGACCTCAACATGGGGGGGGTGCTTTAGGGCAGGGGGACTGCAACTGTGGCCAGTGGTTGTGCGGGTCTGCAGGTGGGATGCTTATTGAAATCTGAGAGCCCCTTTTAAAAAGGAGGGACCCCAGATCCCACCCCCCTGTGTGATTGAGCATGGGGTACATGGCACCGCTACCCATTACCAAAAGAAAAATTGAAGTGGACATGATAGGAGACAGTCTTTGACAAGTTATTTACTAAAAACAAAAATTAAAAAAATGTCCCCGAATTAGATCCAATGTCAATCATGATGCCCACCTCCACGCCTAAAAAAATACTCTGTTGACGCTGGCTCTGACAGTTGCACCAGGATGACAGTTCTTAAATAATGTGATGATGTCACACGGGGGTGGGGTCACCCCATCCCCTTGTGACATCATCATGCTCTGTGATTGGCCAAAGCTTTGACCAATCACAACGCACTGTCAGGATGCAATGCATTTTAGGGTGTGGCGGGCAAACAGCCCACCGAACACTCTTAACATTCGTTTGTTCACCAAACACAAGAACGGCCGATGTTCTAGTCCAACTACAGCCCATCAGTATTTAATTGAATCCCGTTTTTATCTGTTTAATTTACCTTTAATTGTGCTTTGTCGTGTATTTCCAATAAATGTTAAAAATAGTTGCCGATCTGATAGAAATCCAATGAGCTTTCATTTCAAAGGGCGAAAACACGGCTCATTCATGGACACAGCACAGCAAGTGAGTGTTGTCACCCTAAGACCAGGTGAAAATGAAGAAAAAAATCTTAAAGTTTTAATCTTAAAACTTAATGCAGCCATCATAACGAAGGACCAATAAGCTCCCACGCAATCAATTTTTGTTCTTAGATTTAGACGCGCTTAAAAAATATTTATTGGGTTTCATTGAGAGTGGGAAGCCTAGAGCTCTGAAATGGAATGTGGGGTGCCCCAGTACATTTTAAGGGTCAGATAGAGTCCACCTTGAGAAGTGAATGTCAGTGTTCCATCGACAGAAGATTTGTTATTTCATCTCTCTCATTCTCCTTTAAAAATACACCCATCTCTATCTAAATACACAAATTTATTCAGTTATCTTTTTATTAAAACAAATAACCCAAATTAGTTTATAACCAAAAATTATAATTTAAAAAAAACAATTTACATTTTTATTTTATTTTTTTATATTGTTATTTATGTTTTGTAATTTTTTTTTTGTTTTTTTACATACTGTAACCCTAGCAGTACAGTATCACCATGGTGACACTGTACTACTTGTGGGGGGTGATGAAGATTTTTTTTTTTTTTACACTGATTGCTTTTACACTCATAAAGGCTGTAAAAGCAATCACTCCTCCTTCTCTCTGGCTGCATTCTTGCAGCCATTGAGAAACGGACAGGCGGGAAGTGGTTAATTAGGTAGCGCAGGAGAATATTTTTATTTATCTTGGAGAATAAACCACAGATCTTTTGTGGTCGTAGGATGTTGCGGATCCTTCTGTTTCTGCAGGTAATCGCAGACAGATTAAATGATGTTGAGATCAGGGATTTGTGGGAGCCAAACCATCACTTCCAGGATTGCTTGTTCTTCTTTACACTGAAGATAGTTTTTAATGACATTGATTGTATGTTTGGGGTTGTTGTCCTGCTGCAGATTAAATTTGGGGACAATCACACACCTCCTTGATGGTATGGCATGATGGATAAGTATCTGCCTGTATTTCTCAGCATTGAGAGCAACATTGATTCTGACCAAATCTCCAACTCCATTTGCAGAAATGCAGCCCCAAACCTACAAGGAATCTCTGCCATGCTTTACTGTGTCCTTCAGACACTCATTATTGTACAACTCTCCGGCCCATCCTGAACAAACTGCTTTTCTGCACCCCAATTCCTAAATTTTCAAGCGTAGCACTACCTCCTTAGGATTCGCTGAAGTTTTGCATCCACCTATAGTCCTGCACTGCCAGGCAACACACATTTTCCACATCCAGGAGACAATAACTAGTCCTTGAGCTTTGTTTTGCAGTTTTATTAGGGGATTTAGAACTTGGATAGGGCTAGGTGTGTATGGGATGCCCAATGGAACTGTAAAGCCGAGATCAACTTCCTGGAACTATATACGTTTTTTACAGCAAAGTCCTCTTCTTGGAGAACTAGCCAGTGTCTCAAATTGTAGCACCCCAGAGCCCAGATGAATTCTCCTCTCATCTAGCTATCATAACAACCCTGAGCAAGGGATCCACATTAAAGAAAGATGGTCCCAGGTAGTTGCTAATTTGGTTTCCCGCAAGAGTGCTCCTTCCCCTATCTTGCCCAGCGGGTGCAGGTCTACTCACTTAGGCCTTCTGTAGGTTTTCCGGTGGGTCAGTGGCTGCTATCAATCCTTCTAGCTGGGCAGCTCCTTCCCCGCCACACAGGTGGCCCTCTCTCAGGGTACAGTGAAGTTACAAGCTTTCTTCCTTCCAAAGTCCTCCTGCCTGGAGGTGAGCCCCTATCCCATCTGGGCCCCTTCTCAGGCTCCTGCTCCCCAGCCTCACTTCTTCTCCATCTTCTACTCAAACTCTACTCCAACTCTTCTGTTGCTGAAAAGGCTCACTTACTCTTCAAGGCTGTCCTGGCCCCTTGCCAAGCCTCCTTTTGGGGATTTGCCAGGATCCTCTAAGAGTACAGACCAGCCACTCCTCACCTCCGCCCACTACTTCTAGATCTTTCTCCAAAGTCCTAGAACAAAGGGAAATTCCAGAGACCTGGTCTGCGGAGCCTCTCAGCTCTGACCACAATTTGACCCTACTAGCTATCAAACCCAGGCTGCTACTCAGCCCTCCTAACTAACAATTAAAGTCTAGCTCCCCCTAGCTGACTAGGAGGGTGCTACACATGCATAGTTGAGTCCCTTAGTCTTGTTTCCACATCCTATGCATGAAAACATGCATGAGATGCAGAATAATGGCAGCAGGTGATCTGAGAAACGCATCAACAATGTTGTTGTTATGTGCTTTGGAGACCCCATAGAATGTATAAATCTTGGGATTTATTTTTCTCTGCTAAACTGTTTTTGATTGTGCTGATTTTTTTTGATGATTAGGGACATGTTGCTTAACCTCCCTGGCGGTCTGATTATTTCAGATTTTTGGTGCTCAAAGCGGTCCTTTTTTTGCATGGAAATATGTATTTTTTTATTGTAGGCCTGTAATTTAGGAATAACTCACTGAAATCTGTCTGAACAAGAGTCTAGTAAACATCCCGGGTATGATAAAACTTGAAACACGAAATCATAAATTATAATTTAATAAATAATCATAAAAAATAATAATATAATAATAATAAATTTAATTCAATAATATAATCAAACCAAAAACACTGAAATGTGAAATAGAGCGCCAAGTTCGGACATCGCTGAGCAAAGTCGCAAAATCGTTTTCAGTGTCTGATGAGGAATTTCTCCACGAATCATTTTCACTCAATTCTGCAAGTGGTTCTGATTTACTATCGCTGTTCTCTAGCCGGTCTAAAACCGATTTTGACCTAAAGGGACGCTTTTTGGACGCCGTGGACTTTTCTAAGTTTCCAGGCAGAAAGAACGGTAAAAATGCAGGCAGGGCGCCGGACAAAGCACTCGGGACAAAATGTATGTGAAATACTTTGATACAGGAATGTTTTGCTATGAAATAATCGTTTTAAATAAAATGTGATTTTTTTTTAAATTTTCAAATTTGCTGCCGGTTTTTGCGCCCGTACGTCCCGACGTTACAGGGACCAGAACACGGAAGCCAGATGCCGGCATCGGCCGGAGGAAATGGCCGGGGACGCATCGCGGGAGCGAAGGACAAGGTAAGCGCTGTAGGGAATCCCTGTGCAACGCCGCATGGTAAGCCCGAGTGTAGCTCGGGGTTACCGCTTTTGGTACTGAAACTTTACCCCGAGCTACACTCGGGAATATCGCCAGGGAGGTTAATGATGGAACATTGGTCTTCATATTTGTTCAAATACAGCTGTGCATATGTGAATGTACATTTCTCAATTTGAAATGAATAATATTTTTATTGTTTATTTATAATACTTATATAGCACCGTCAATTTCTGCAGCGCTTTACATATATTGTACATTCACATCAGTCCCTAACCCTCAAGGGGCGTACAATCTATGGTCCCTAACCCTCAAGGGGTGTACAATCTATGGTCCCTAACTCACATTCATACATACACATACTAGGGACAATTTAGACAGGAGCCAATTAACCTACCAGCATGTCTTTGGAGTGTGGGAGGAAACTGGAGTACCTGGAGGAAAGCCATGCAGGCACAGGGAGAACATGCAAACTCCAGTCAGGTGGTGCTGTTTCTGGGACTTGAACCAATGACTCTAGTACTGCCAGGTGGACGTTCTAAAGATTTAGCCACTGTGCTTACGAAAGCAAAGGTGTGTGACAATAAAAAACACATTCTTTTAGATAACACCCACCTTTCACCATAGTTGCCAATCACTGCAAAACATTTTTTGTGAGACATTTTAGATCACAGGAAACATTTCCTACCATGAAAGGTGGGTTGGTTGTTTTTTTGTGTTTACCATCCATGTCAACATTTTTTAGTCTTCCCTGTCATATAAAACACTACTGCCACCTTGAGAAGTGAAGCTTGTTTTTCATTTTTCTGAAGATTATTAGCATTTACCCATACCAGGGACCTTCCTTGGATCCTAAAAGACCTGCGGTACAACTGGGTGCCTAAACTGAAATGTTTGGGGTTTGTCTGATTCTATGGGAAAAAGTGGATACAAATTTTTTTTTTTTGCCTTCCGTGCCACATCCCTCTCTATCTTCTCCTTACATCTTGTGTTTCATCTGCTTCATCTCTTTCCCTTTCTACAATTCACTCTTCTTGAATTGAGCAGTAGTGTTCTGGCCTTCACTGACACCCAAAAGGACCTTGCAACTCCACTGTTATAAGCAACACATATACTGCATATGACAGCCAGAAGGAAATGCTGCAAGCTGACATTCGGGAAGTTATCATTTTTGTTGTCTTTTTTAAATTAGATCTAAGACAAATCTAATATTTTTTCCTGTTAAAAAATTAGTCTTAAACATCCATAACTGTAATTTTCATAAATGTGATGTCATGACTAAAATGAAAAATAAATGTATTATGATTGCCAAAAAAAAGAAGAAATAATAGATTAATTTAGAAAGATATAAATTAACTGACGGCCTGGGGCACACACTACACCGTGTTCCAAATTAATTTGCAAATTCTATTTAAGTGTCACAAAGATTAAATATTTTGTTTTTCAGTGTAACTCATGGATGGCATTGTGTGTCAGGGCTCTTTTGATCACTGAAAACAATCTCAGACACCTGTGATAATTAGATTGGCCGGTGAGCCCAATTTAAGGAAAAACTACTAAAGGGGGGCGTTCCACATTATTAAGCAGAGCACCATTTTCAAGCAATACGGGGAAGAAAAAGGATCTCTCTGCTGCCGAAAAGAGTGAAATAGTTCAATGCCTTGGACGAGGTATGAAAACATTCGATATTTCACGAAAACTTTAGTGTGATCATCGCACTATTCAGAGATTTGTGGCTGATTCAGAGCACAGACGGGTTGGTGCAGATAAAGGCACATTGAGGAAGATTTCTGCCAGATCCAGGCATCGGATCAAGAGAGCAGCTGCTAAAATACCATTACATAGCAGCAAACAGATATTTGAAGCTGCTGGTGCCTCTGGAGTCCCACGGACATCAAGGTGTAGAGTCCTCCAGAGTCTTGCAACTGTGCATAAACCTTCTATTCGGCCACCACTAACCAATGCTCACAAGCAGAAACGGCTGCATTGGGCAGAAAAATACATGAAGACTAATTTTCAAACAGTTCTGTTAACTGATGAGTGCCGTGCAACCCTGGATGGTTCAGATGGATGGAGTAGTGGATGGTTGGTGGATGGCCACCCTGTTCCAACAAGGCTGCAATGTCAGCAAGGCGGTGGGGGAGTCATGTTTTGGGCCGGAATCATGGGAACAGAGCTCGCCGGCCCCTTTAGGGTCCCCGAAGGTGTAAAGATGACCTCTGCAAAGTATGTGGAGTTTATGACTGACCACTTTCTTCCCTGCTACAGAAGGAAGAACTATGCTTTCCGTAATAAAATCATCTTCATGCATGACAATGCACCATCTCATGCTGCAAAGAATACCTCTGCATCAATGGCTGCTATAGGGATAAAAGGAGAGAAAGTCATGGTGTGGCCTCCATTCTCCCCTGACCTCAATCCTATTGAGAACCTTTGGAGCATCCTCAAGCAAAAGATCTATGAGGGTGGGAGGCAGTTTACATCCAAACAGCAGCTCTGGGAGGCTATTCTGACATCTTGCAAACAAATTCAAGCAGAAACTGTCCAAAAACTCACAAGTCCAATGGATGCAAGACTTGTGATCTGCTATCAAATAAGGGGTCCTATGTTAAAATGTAATGTGACCGGTTCAAATGTTTAAAAAGTTAACATGTTGTTAAAAGTTTGATTGAAAGAGCTTTTGATTTCAGTAAATATGCTGCAAACACAACAAATGACAATTTTCAGTTCTTTACAACCTATAAAGTGTTTTGAAACTTACTGTGCGTAAATTTGGAACAGTGCATTGGAAGTTTTTTATGTTTAAAAAAAATACTGTTATCATTAGGAGGTTTGGGAAGTTATAATTTTTGTTGTCTTTTTTAAATTAGATCTAAGACAAATATAATATTTTTTCCTATTAAAAAATTAGTCTTAAACATCCATAAGTATAATTTTCATAAATGTGATGTCATGACTAAAATGAAAAATAAATGTATTATGATTGCCATAAAAAAGAAGAAATAATAGATTAATTTAGAAAGATATAAATTAACTGATAGGCTGGGGCACACACTAAAGAACCTGGGCACATGCCTTGTGTGTCAAGGTCTAGTAACTCCCATGATCATCACTACCTACTATATATTACCTATATGTTACCTCTCTAGTACCTTTCTGCTCAAAAACTATTTGATGTAGAGCTTGTCTAATCTCATGGTTCCTCAGACTGTATATGATAGGATTCAACAATGGGTTCACCACAGTGTACAACAAAGAAGTGTACTTGTTTACGGAAGGTAATTTCTCATTGGCTGGAGTCACATAAATAGTAATTATGGACCCATAATATGTACACACAGAGATCAGGTGGGCACTACATGTAGAAAAAGCTTTTTTCCTGCCAGCGGAGGATGACATTTTGAAAATGACAGTAAAAATGTAGATGTATGTCCCAATGATAAATGCAAGAGTACATCAAAACAAAAAGGCAGAGCATGTAAAGTCTAACCATTGTACGATAGATGTGTCTGATGTGGACAATTTCACGATTGGACCCACATCACAAAAAAAGTAATCAATGTCTGTGAGTAGAGATGAGTGAATCGAAGTAGCCGAAGTGGAATTCGAGTCGAATATCGGAAAAAATGGCGGCGACATGTGCGGCGATGGAGCGGGGATGTCTGGACAAGGCGCGCTGACCCATAATGCATTCCTCAACGACATGTGATCGCATCAGCCAATCAGCAGCCAGCCAGCTAGCACTGTGTAATGGTCGAGCTATAAATAGCGGCCATTTTGGAATTCTTCATTTGCCTGCAGTCATTGAACAGAGGCAGACCGCTCTGTATTAGGGACAGGGACAGAGTTAGGGCCACAGAAACGATACTTGGGGACAGAGAAACGATACTTAGGGACAGAGAACTATTACTCAGGGACACAGAATTGTTAATTAGGGCCACAGAATCGTTACTTAGGGACAAAGAAACGCTAGTTAGGGCCACAGAATTCATACTCAGGGACAGACAGAATTGTTACTGAGTGCCAGAGAATTGTTACTTAGGGCCACAGAAACGTTATTAGGGCCACAGAATTGTTACTCAGGGACAGACAGAATTGTTACTGAGTGCCAGAGAATTGTTACTTAGGGCCACAGAAACGTTATTAGGGCCACAGAATTGTTACTCAGGGACAGACAGAATTGTTACTGAGTGCCAGAGAATTGTTACTTAGGACCACAGAAACTTTAGTTAGGGCCACAGAATTGTTACTCAGAGACAGACACAGAATTGTTACTGAGGGCCACAGAACTGTTACTTAGGGCCACAGAATTGTTACTCGCACAGACACAGAATTACAGAATTGTTACACAGGGACACAGAATTGTTACTGAGGGCCACAGAACCGTTACTTAGGGCCACAGAATTGTTACTGAGGGCCACAGAACTGTTACTTAGGGCCACAGAATTGTTACTCGCACAGACACAGAATTGTTACTCGCACAGACACAGAATTGTTACTGAGGGCCACAGAACTGTTACTTAGGGCCACAGAATTGTTACTCGCACAGACACAGAATTGTTACTCAGGGACAGACAGAATTGTTACTGAGTGCCAGAGAATTGTTACTTAGGGCCACAGAAACGTTATTAGGGCCACAGAATTGTTACTCAGGGACAGACAGAATTGTTACTGAGTGCCAGAGAATTGTTACTTAGGGCCACAGAAACTTTAGTTAGGGCCAAAGAATTGTTACTCAGGGACAGACACAGAATTGTTACTGAGGGCCACAGAACTGTTACTTAGGGCCACAGAATTGTTACTCGCACAGACACAGAATTGTTACTCGCACAGACACAGAATTGTTACTCAGGGCCACAGAACTGTTACTTAGGGCCACAGAATTGTTACTCGCACAGACACAGAATTGTTACTCAGGGACAGACAGAATTGTTACTGAGTGCCAGAGAATTGTTACTTAGGGCCACAGAAACGTTATTAGGGCCACAGAATTGTTACTCAGGGACAGACAGAATTGTTACTGAGTGCCAGAGAATTGTTACTTAGGGCCACAGAAACTTTAGTTAGGGCCACAGAATTGTTACTCAGGGACAGACACAGAATTGTTACTGAGGGCCACAGAACTGTTACTTAGGGCCACAGAATTGTTACTCGCACAGACACAGAATTGTTACTCGCACAGACACAGAATTGTTACTGAGGGCCACAGAACTGTTACTTAGGGCCACAGAATTGTTACTCGCACAGACACAGAATTGTTACTCAGGGACAGACAGAATTGTTACTGAGTGCCAGAGAATTGTTACTTAGGGCCACAGAAACGTGAGCGCAGTGAGGAAACTACTAACCAGCCGCAGCAGCAGCAGCATCAGGTGGACCTGGAGCAGGACCTCAAACAACAGGCTTAGGCCTACTTGGACAGCACCCTGCCAACCGAGGAAGACAATCCCCTTGACTACTGGGCAACGAAACTTGACCTTTGACCCCAACTAGCTGAATTTGCCCTTGAAAGGCTGTCATGCCCGGCCAGTAGCGTGGCATCGGAGCGCGTGTTTAGTGCGGCAGGAGGTATTGCAACTCCGCGAGGGACACGACTGTCCACCCAAAGTGTGGAGAGACTCACGTTTGTGAAAATGAATCAGGCGTGGATTAGTCTGGATTTCAAACCACCAGTTCCTGACACAACTGACTAAATCCGCCATGAATCATGCCTCAAACATGTGTCACTTTCAGGTCTCCTCACACACTGCTTGTGTTTTCAATTTTTTGACATAGGGTGCTGGCAGATTACGGGCCTCCCATAGCTGCTGCCAGGCCCCTAATCT